>NC_046168.1:2401059-2670814 GCF_011064425.1 Rattus rattus | reverse complement strand
TGATTTCCTCTTGGGCCAGGGATGTGGGCAGGGGTGGGCAGTGTTGGTGGTCTCTTCCGCTCTGCAGCCTCAGGAGTGCCGACCTAACCAGGCGGTGAGGTCTCTCTCCCACGGGGTCTGGGAGCAGAGAGCTGCTGCAGGCCGGGATCTGCAGGTGTGGGACTTCCAGTAAACACAGGACGTGCCCGGTCCTAGAGGAATTCTGCCTCTGTTTGTCCTGATTTCACCAGGCAAGTCACTTGCAGCAGATAAGTTAGTCTTACCTGTGGTCCCTAGGCTCAAGTTCGCTCGTGGGGTGCTGCCCATGGGCTCTCCAGGTGGCAGCAACCAGGAAGATCTGGGCCACCCCTTCCGGGAGTCACCGTGCACCAGGGTTCCAGATGGATTTTGGTGTTTTCCTCTGGAATCAGTAATGTGTGCAGAGAGCAGTCTCTTCTGGTTTCGCAGGCGAGTCTGCCTCTCTGAAGGTTTAGCTCTCCCTCCCACGGGATTTGGGTGCAGAGAACTGTTTATCTGGTCTGTTTCCTTCAGGTTCCGGTGGTGTCTCAGGCAGGGGTCCTGCCGCTCCTGGGCCCTCCCCCACAGGAACCCAGAGGCCTTATACAGTTTCCTCTTGGGCCAGGGATGTGGGCAGGGGTGGGCAGTGTTGGTGGTCTCTTCCGCTCTGCAGCCTCAGGAGTGCCCACCTGACCAGGCGGTGAGGTCTCTCTCCCACGGGGTCTGGGGGCAGAGAGCTGCTCGCCCATCTAGTTTTGATGCTACTGCTGGTGCTTCTACAGTCCTTCCCTGATTTCCATCAGACTGGAGGGAAGATAAAAGACAAGGCAAATGATTGGGACACCAAGAGAGAAAGGAGCTCCTCATTCAAGTGTAAATTCTAGGTGAAGCATTTCCCTAGCTAAGACCTGAGGATGCCAGTCCAATGCTGTGAAGGAAGCCCAATGCAGTAGTCCTTTTACACAGAAATATCTTCAAATAAGAATACTAAAATAGTAATAAACTCGAATTCAGTAGCGCTTATATGAATCAGAGACAGAGTTTATTAAAAAGGTATTGTTAATATTTTTAAGAACAGGGGTTAGTAAAAAGACACTCTGGGGGAAAGAGTGAGATATACCCACGTGTGGGTGTGGGTTTCTCAAAGCAGATCAGACTCATCATATTTACAAGAGCTATGAATATACCATTTTGGTGATTTTAAGCCTGTTATTTTCAAAGGATTTTCAGATGCTTTAATGAACCTTTTTCAAGATATTTCCAGACAGACTTAAAACTGGTGACTTCCCAAGAATACTTAGGTCTTCACCTTTGGTGCGACTGCTACAGCATCCATGCTGGTACTCTGTGCCACTCTCAGGTTCTCTGCCTCTCCAGCATACAGACTGTCATTATCTGGCCATCCAGACTCTGATGCACGTAAGCCATCCTAGTAAATACTCTACTAAGTGGCATTAACATCATGTTCTCATACAAACTAGATCTTTGAACCGTAGATGTGCATGATTATTAGGCAGATGATAACGTATTTGGACTCTATATACTAAAAGTACACCCTTTTTTTGTTGAGCTTTAACATTAGACATTTATTTTATTTTTTATTGGATATTTTTATTTACATTTCAAAGTTATCCCTTTTCCTGATTTCCTGTCCATAAACCTCCTATCCCATCTCCTTACCCCTTCTTCTATGAGGGTGTTCCCTCACCCATCCACCCACTCCGTCATACCTCCCTACCCCGATATTTCCTTACACTGGGGGCTCGAGCCTTGGCAGAACCAAGGGCTTTTCCCATTGGTGCCCAACAAAGCCATCCTCTGGTACATATGCAGCTGTAGCTATGGGTCTGTCCATGTGTACTCCTTGGATAGTAGTTTAGTCCCTAGTTGTCATTGTAACAAGCAAGGCAATATCTGCTGTGCTAAGGTGGTGTGGGTGGTAGCAGTATGACCATGGGAACATGTGAAGGACAAGACTTTGTTGAAATCTCAGTCTGGCTAACTGGCACAGGAAATAATAAGGAATGAAATACATTTTGGTTGTAAAAATACTAACATGAGTTGTTCTGACTTTTGGTTACTTTTGTGTTGTTGAACTAATGATTCTTCTGTTAAATTACAATTGCTCAACTATTTTCTATGGATTCCCTTTAAAAAGCAGAGACAATTCAAAAGTGGTAAGATGATGCACTAAGGAGAATTTGGCAACATGTTAGGACAGTTTCTGTTAATCATTGGGCATTTCAGGATAAAGACATTTAAATCTGGAGCCATGAATATGTAGGGGAAAGTTTCAAGCACAAGGAAAGTAAATTTATCAAAACAATATGCGTCTGACTTAAATTGCTAATTAAATAGTCTTATTTGTTGAGAACTGCTATTCATGCATACATAAGTGGTAAATTTATGTGGGAGACTGGGTTTTATTAGGAAACGAAACACATTTCTCACTGTTCTTCCTCATGGAACATTACACAGGAGCTTCTGTCATGGGTCAGCATAAGAAATTTCACCAGTTCAAACTAAAGAGACATTTCTTATCTCAGTGTTTCAGCTATGGTGTGTCATCTAGGGAAAACAGATGAGGGGCCTGTGAGCTGGTCATTATATATGTTCCAGATTGTTGAGTCCTTAGGGAATCTAGGACATTGTTCCCTGGGGACATTAGACTGTTCCAAACTGGTTTAGATATTCCTTTTAATCAGCCTGATGGCCTTCCTCCCTCTGTCTGCTAAGCTTGCCTCTGCTTCCCTCCGGAGAAATGTGAGGATGACTCATGAAAGATCAGGCTGCTCTGTATTCATCCCTAGGGGGCTGATGACATCTGGTTTTTCATTTCCCCTAAGGAAACAGAACCAACGATATTTCATATGCAAGGCCCACTGGCCCATCCTTCTTTAGTTAGAAGTTAGTACTCCAACTAACTTCTCAATGTGATTCTATGCTGACCTCCTTACATACTAAATTATTTTAAAACCAGTAGGGCTACTTTTTAATTTTAATTGCCTTTCTTTTTGATAGTGTTTATCATAGATCATTCTAATACTGGAATGAATTGAAATCATAAAATTATGAGTGATGATGAGATGATGATTCTAGGGCAAAAAATAACCTTTACCTGCATGAATTACTAATTGTATAAGGGCGATTGACTTGAATTGTGATTGTGGAGAGTTGGGATGGTGCGGTTCTAGAACAAAATTATGATGGCCTATTTTTGACCTCAAAATAGCTATCCATTGCCGACGTCTGTGTTTGATCTGATATCCTGGTTGACTATTAGGAAAACCACTTCAGAATGCACTGATGCTACTTCCTTCTATCAAGTAAAGATCAAGAATGTCACCAGACAACATCTGAAGCCTACGGCAAAGACTCCCTTGATTTTCTGTACCCTGCCTCCTCGCTGTTTCCATCAACGTGTTTTAAAGTGCTTTGATTTATGACTTTTTTTGTTCTTTTACTATAAAAGTTTCATGAAACTGCTATCAGAACATATTATTGAGATAATCTAAATCTGTATTCTCAAGCTATGATCACTTACAATTTGTTCCAAAATGGTCTTGTGTTCCCTTTGAGAAGAGAGCAGTTCTGCATCAAAACCTTACAATTTGTGTGCGTTTTCTTGAAATATTTCTCTGTGTATGAGAGGCTTTAGCACTCACTCTTTAGCACTCTTGACATTTTGGACACAATAATCCTTTTGCTGCTAGAGGTTGACCTTTGGATTCTGGGATGTTTATAGAATTCCTGGCTTTTACTAACTAGATGGAGAAATTTCTATTCTCAGCCACACACTCATATCAAGAAAAAATGGTTTTGGAGCATTGCCAGTGTTTGGAGGCAGGGCGCAGAAACAGCACTTGCTGAGAAGCAGTGTCGACCATTCTAACCAAGTCCAAGTTGGTGGCAAAAATCCTCAGTCTACTAACTTGTTATCAATAAAGGCTCTAGCTTCAACATAACAGGAAAACTGGCATTTAAAACTGAAGTAAAGCAAAACCAAACAACAACAACAACAACAACAACAACAACAAAACCCAGAGCATAAACTCTACAGCACTTAGTGAGGATCACTAAGAAGCCATATTCATACAAGTGTTTTGTTCATTATCAGGTAAAACAGAGCTGTGAGGAATGGTTACATGTGGAAGTCACACTCCTTGAGTTTCATTTTTCTCATCTCTGAAGTTGGAATTTTAAACCCTGCTTTGCAGTGATTTTAACATGGTGCTCAGCATATATTTTTTTGTTTGTGTGTGTGTGATCTACTGTGCTCGACGTACTTTTGTAGGGGTAGTGGTAATTGGAAAAAGAAATACTAAAAATGAATGCAATTACCCATTGAGCTAAACACTTTGAAAGATATTAACGAGTGTTTTGGGTTGGAGGTTGAGGGTGATAGGTCTCGCAGGAAAGGCTTCTTTGGGGGATGGTGGAGACCTGAGGGCTAAAGTGTGATACACAGGCCTCTGGCCATTTTCACATTCTGTGTCTAAGCAGCTACAAGTTTAAGAGTTGTCTCCAGAAACAAATCAACACAATCTTACAGCTTTGAGAAATTCATGCTAAAAACATCAGGAAAGGAGGCAACTTGATGAGTCACATTGTATACATGCCAGTGTCCAGACCATCCCCTTTAGTCTTAAAGTAGGGACTCTCTCTTTGCTGTTAATTTTACTCTTGGGAACTGTCCAACCTCTTATTGCCACATTAAAATATAAACCAACTTTAAAAAATAATGAAGGAGCGATTATGCAGGCAGCTGTCAGGGGAATGTGGAAACTTAGTCCTGAGCTTCTGTTGTATCACCTCCTGTAGATCTTAATATGTCCCCTCAAGGTTTTTCTTACTGCATACCCATGGTGGAAAGAGAGGGAATTAATCAAAGAGTGAGCGAGTGTGTTCTTCACTGTGGTGAGCTCAACACAGAATGAAACACCCTGGGGGTTAATGAGGAGACCTGGGACACTCTCACCATCCAAACGTTGTCTAGTCTAAAATGCAAAGGCAAGCACATATGAAAGCATCAAGACATTTAAAGCAATATCGGAGGACATGGAATCATTAAACGTTTCCAGAGGAAGAGCTTAGTTGTTCAGTGGTCAGGGTAGGTGAGGGCAAGGGAGTCAGAGAAATAATCCTGGGAGAAGAGAAATTGGTGCTAAGCCTTGGAGAGACAGCTGACAGAGGCCAGGAGAACTGAATTCCTGGATGTTTGAGGGCCTGTGTTGTGTGGATGGCACTTTTTATAATAGCTGGAAGCTGGAAAGAACCCAGTTGCCCTTCAACCAAGGAGTGGCTACAGAAAATGTGGTACATTTACATAATGGAGTACTACTAAGCTTTTAAAAATAATGACTTCATGAAATTCATAGGCAAATGGATCGAGCTAGAAAATAACATCCTAAGTGAGGTAACCTAAACACAAAATACACATATGGTATGCACTCACTGATAAGTGGATAATAGCCCAAAAGCTCGGGTTAGCCAAGATGCAATCCACAGACCACATGAAGCTCAAGAAGAAGGTTAACCAAAATGCAGATGCTTCAGTCCTTCTTAGAAGGGGAAACAAAAATATTCACAGGAGGAAATACAGAGACAAAGTTTGGAGCAGACACTGAAGGAAAGGCCATCCAGAGACTGCCTCACCTGGGAATCCGGCCCATATACAGCCACCAATCTTAGACAATATTGATGATGCCAAGAAGTACATGCGGACAGAAGTCTGATATAGGTGTCTCCTGAGAGGCTCAGCCAGAGCATGACAAATACAGAGGCGGATGCTCACAGCCAACCATTGAACTGAGAATGGGGTCCTCATTGGAGGAGTTAGAGAAAGGTTTGAAGAAGCTGAACGGGTTTGCAACCCCATGAAAAGAACAATACCAATCAACCAGAGCTCCCAGGGACTAAACCAACAACCAAAGAGCACATACATATGGACAGACCCATGGCTCCAGCTCCATATGTAACAGAGGATGATCTTGTGGGCATCAATGGGAGGAGAAGCCCTTGGTTTTACCAAGGGTCAATGCCCCAGTGTAAGAAATGTCAGGGCAGGCAGGAAGGTGGTAAGTGGTGGGTAGGTGGCTGGGGGAACACCCTCATAGAAGCAGAGGGAGGGGAACAGAATAAGGGGTTTAGAGACAGGAAACTGGAAACCTGAAAAAGGAGATAACATTTGAAATGTAAATAAAAAATCCAATTAAAAAAAGAATGAATCTTAGGGACTCTGGGAAGGAAGCTTTGAATCATGGGATACGAAAAATAGTGGGTGACTTTGGAGGTTTAGATACAGAAAATCTGAGAAGTGGAATCCCAGTGGAAGACTATTGAAACAGAAGTGACATGGGGGCAAGTCATGTAAGATGTCTGTCTGATTTGGGAAGGTTGGTCATTCTCAGCTCTCACTCCAGGAGAGAGCCTATACAATGTGGGCAACCCCTGTCCACCTATCTATGCCTTGTCCACTTCATGAAAGCACCCTGTTGATATTAAGTTATGTGCATGGGAACTGTGGCCACCATTGTTGTTCCATGATGTCCTTTGGTCAATTATCTTTTACAGAATTCAGGCCAAATAGCTGAGCCACTTTTATCGTGCTACTGATGAGTTCTTGTACTGATTACTGGAGTGCTTTCTGCAGAGCTTGTTCACAGGTCCAGTGGTACCTTGTCATCTGTAGCATCTTGTGTGGATCTGGTTTGACTGAAGCCAGTCTGATGAAATAACTCCACATGTGAAACAACTCCATCACAGAACAAGGAACTGAACCCATCATTTAAATCAGTGAAGACATTTGATCAGCTTTAATCTTTAAACTTTGATCTGAGGAAGGAGTTTGTGATCACGTTTTAAGTTTTCTGTGTCTTTCCGGGTTCTCACAGGATACCATGTAGCCTCCTTGCTAACTATTGGCTGTGTAGACAAGTGCCTGAAGGAGTGTCTGGGATGTAGATCATTGTTCTTGTCCTAAAAAGCACTGAGTTAGTGTTTTTCCATTATGGCCTTTAGCTAATATGTTTTTTGATGACCAGGATATTATAAAAAGTGACATTTAGTCACCTATCATCAGGGCTTCCTTTCATTTGCAGCAGGGCTGCAGTGTCTTGAACTCAGTTGTGCCTGCTTGAACCTTTAGTTTTGCTGTATTTTCTGCAAGGCCTGTGCTGCATGTTTTTTTGAGGAGGTGCTGTGCATTTTTCTGTCCGGTTCTATGCAGTGAAGATCCACAAAGACACACCTTTTGATTGATGACTGTATTTAAGAAGCTATTTAAGTATTATTAGGTTCCCATGTTCCTTTTGCTCAGGATCAGCTTTTAAACTGCTCTTTCTCAGCATCTTCATTCTGACAAGGAACATTCTGTTTGCATTTCATTTTTATTTTTAGGCATTTGCAAAGGATTCTGCCTTAACCAGCAGTGTGCTTTATCCAGAGGGGGGCAGAAGAGTGTCAGAATTCACATGTTTATCTCATCATTATTTATCCACCAAGGGAGGCATGGTGGGCCATGTCTTAGGTACTCAATGTACAGGGCTGTGTTATAAGTAGTTCAGTAGCACCTTCAAGGCGTTCATGTATTTGTAAGGATGTCATGGGTTATAATGATAATTGTCATAAAGGGGAAGTATTGGGAGTCATTAGCACATTTTGAGTGTAGTCAAAGCTATCCAATAAACGTAGGAAAGAGAACAACACACCTCAGTTGTATTTCTGAGAGGTAACCCATGTTAGGTTTCTTCTTCAGTAGCATTTGAGGAATAATGCTGGCTTGGAGGAGAACCAGCTGTGAAGACAGAACAGTGTCTATGTATAATGGTAATTAGAAGGTTAACAATGGCAGAACTTACAATTATGAGGATATATGGTCTTGGGCAATGGAAGAAGTAAAAAGGAATATTTCAGTTTCTTGCCATTGCACTGAAAGTGAGGACAGGAAAATACGATGTAAGAAAAGGTAAGAACGGGAACCCTGGTGCACGGAGGCTCCCGGAAGAGGCGGCGCAGATCTTCCCGGTCGCTGCCACCGCGGAGAGCCCGTGGGGCAGAACCCCGCGAGCGAACTCGAGCCTCGGGGCCACAGGTAAGACTAACTTATCTGCTGCAAGTGACTTGCCTGGTGGAATCGGGACAACAGAGGCAGAATCCCTCTAGGACCAGGCACGTCCTGTGTTTACCGGAAGTCCCACACCCGCGGATCCCGGCCCGCAGCAGCTCTCTGCTCCCAGAACCCGTGGGAGAGATACCTTACTGCCTGGTCGGGTGGGCACTCCTGAGGCTGCAGAGCGGAAGAGACCACCAACACTGCCCACCCCTGCCCACATCCCTGACCCAAGAGGAAACTGTACAAGGCCTCTGGGGTCCTGTGGGGGAGGGCCCAGGAGCAGCAGGAGCCCTGCCTGAGACACCGCCGGATCCTGAAGGAAACAGACCGGAGGAAAACACCGGAGGCCATCTGGAACCCTGGTGCACGGAGGCTCCCGGAAGAGGCGGCGCAGATCTTCCCGGTCGCTGCCACCGCGGAGAGCCCGTGGGCAGAACCCCGCGAGCGAACTCGAGCCTCGGGGCCACAGGTAAGACTAACTTATCTGCTGCAAGTGACTTGCCTGGTGAACTCAAGGCACAGGTCCACAGGAACAGCTGAAGACCTGTAGAAAGGAAAAACCACACGCCCGAAAGCAGAACACTCTGTCCCCATAACTGACTGAAAGAGAGGAAAACAGGTCTACAGCACTCCTGACACACAGGCCTATAGGACAGTTTAGCCACTGTCAGAAATAGCAGAACAAAGTAACACTAGAGATAATTTGATGGCGAGAGGCAAGCGCAGGAACCCAAGCAACAGAAACCAAGACTACATGGCACCATCGGACCCAATTCTCCCATCAAAACAAACATGGAATATCCAAACACACCAGAAAAGCAAGATCTAGATTCAAAATCATATTTGATCATGATGCTGGAGAACTTCAAGAAAGACATGATGAACTCCTTAGAGAACAAGTAGAAGCCTACAGAGAGGAATACATAAAAATGCATGAAAGAATTCCAGGAAAACATAAATAAACAAGTAGAAGCCCATACAGAGGAGACACAAAAATCCCTGAAAGAATTAAAGGAAAACACAATCAAACAGTGGAAGGAATTAAAAATGGAAATAGAAGCAATCAAGAAAGAACACATGGAAACAACCCTGGATATAGAAAACCAAAAGAAGAGACAAGGAGCTGTAGATACAAGCTTTACCAACAGAATACAAGAGATGGAAGAGAGAATCTCAGGAGCAGAAGATTCCATAGAAATCATTGACTCAACTGTCAAAGATAATGTAAAGCGGAAAAAGCTACTGGTCCAAAACATACAGGAAATCCAGGACTCAATGAGAAGATCAAACCTAAGGATAATAGGTATAGAAGAGAGTGAAGACTCCCAGCTCAAAAGGACCAGTACATATCTTCAACAAAATCATAGAAGAAAACTTCCTAACCTAAAAAAAAGAGATACCCATAGGCATACAAGAAGCCTACAGAACTCCAAATAGATTCGACCAGAAAAGAAACACCTCCGTCACATAATAGTCAAAACACCAAAGCGCACAAAATAAGGAAAAGAATATTAAAAGCAGTAAGGGAAAAAGGTCAAGTAACATATAAAGGCAGACCTATCAGAATCACACCAGACTTTTACGCCAGAAACTATGAAGGCCAGAAGATCCTGGACTGATGTCATACAGACCCTAAGAGAACACAAATGCCAGCCCAGGCTACTGTATCCTGCAAAACTCTCAATTAACATAGATGGAGAAACCAAGATATTCCATGACAAAACCAAATTTACACAATATCTTTCTACAAATCCAGCACTACAAAGGATAATAAATGGTAAAAGCCCAACATAAGGAGGCAAGCTATACCCAAGAAGAGGCAAGAAACTAATCGTTTTGGCAACAAAACAAAAGAAGAAAAACACACAAACATAACACATCACGTATGAATATAACAGGAAGCAATAATCACTATTCTTAATATCTCTCAACATCAATGGCCTCAACTCCCCAATAAAAAAAGACATAGATTAACAAACTGGATCATAGCGAGGACCCTGCATTCTGCTGCCTACAGGAAACACACCTCAGAGACAAAGACAGACACTACCTCAGAGTGAAAGGCTGGAAAACAACTTTCCAGGCAAATGGTCGGAAGAAGCAAGCTGGAGTAGCCATTCTAATATCAAATAAAGTCAATTTTCAACTAAAAGTCATCAAAAAAGATAAGGAAGGACACTTTATATTTATCAAAGGAAAAATCCACCAAGATGAACTCTCAATCCTAAATATCTATGCCCCAAATACAAGGGCACCTACATACGTAAAAGAAACCTTACTAAAGCTCAAAACACACATTGCACCTCACACAATAATAGTAGGAGACTTCAACACCCCACTCTCATCAATGGACAGATCATGGAAACAGAAATTAAACAGAGACGTAGACAGACTAAGAGAAGTCATGAGCCAAATGGACTTAACGGATATTTATAGAACGTTCTACCCTAATACAAAAGGATATACCTTCTTCTCAGCTCCTCATGGTACTTTCTCCAAAATTGACCATATAATTGGTCAAAAAAACAGGCCTCAACAGGTACAGAAAGATAGAAATAATCCCATGCGTGCTATCGGACCACCACGGCCTAAAGCTGGTCTTCAATAACAATAAGGGAAGAATGCCCACATATACGTGGAAATTGAACAATGCTCTACTCAATGATAACCTGGTCAAGGAAGAAATAAAGAAAGAAATTAAAAACTTTTTAGAATTTAATGAAAATGAAGGTACAACATACCCAAACTTATGGGACACGATGAAAGCTGTGCTAAGAGGAAAACTCATAGCGCTGAGTGCCTGCAGAAAGAAACAGGAAAGAGCATATGTCAGCAGCTTGACAGCACACCTAAAAGCTCTAGAACAAAAAGAAGCAAATACACCCAGGAGGAGTAGAAGGCAGGAAATAATCAAACTCAGAGCCGAAATCAACCAAGTAGAAACAAAAAGGACCATAGAAAGAATCAACAGAACCAAAAGTTGGTTCTTTGAGAAAATCAACAAGATAGATAAACCCTTAGCCAGACTAACGAGAGGACACAGAGAGTGTGTCCAAATTAACAAAATCAGAAATGAAAAGGGAGACATAACTACAGATTCAGAGGAAATTCAAAATATCATCAGATCTTACTATAAAAGCCTATACTCAACAAAACTTGAAAATCTGCAGGAAATGGACAATTTCCTAGACAGATACCAGGTACCGAAGTTAAATCAGGAACAGATAAACCAGTTAAACAACCCCATAACTCCTAAGGAAATAGAAGCAGTCATTAAAGGACTCCCAACCAAAAAGAGCCCAGGTCCAGACGGGTTTAGTGCAGAATTCTATCAGACCTTCATAGAAGACCTCATACCAATATTATCCAAACTATTCCACAAAATTGAAACAGATGGAGCACTACCGAACTCCTTCTATGAAGCCACAATTACTCTTATACCTAAACCACACAAAGACCCAACAAAGAAAGAGAACTTCAGACCAATTTCCCTTATGAACATCGTTTAAAAATACTCAACAAAATTCTGGCAAACCGAATCCAAGAGCACATCAAAACAATCATCCACCATGATCAAGTAGGCTTCATCCCAGGCATGCAGGGATGGTTTAATATCTGGAAAACCATCAACGTGATCCATTATATAAACAAACTGAAAGAACAAAACCACATGATCATTTCATTAGATGCTGAAAGCATTTGACAAAATTCAACACCCCTTCATGATAAAAGTCCTGGAAAGAATAGGAATCCAAGGCCCATACCTAAACATAGTAAAAGCCATATACAGCAAACCAGTGGCTAACATTAAACTAAATGGAAGAAACTTGAAGCAATCCCACTAAAATCAGGGACTAGACAAGGCTGCCCACTCTCCTACTTATTCAATATAGTTCTTGAAGTTCTAGCCAGAGCAATCAGACAACAAAAAGGAGGTCAAGGGGATACAGATCGGAAAAGAAGAAGTCAAAATATCACTATTTGCAGATGATATGATAGTATATTTAAGTGATCCCAAAAGTTCCACCAGAGAACTACTAAAGCTGATAAACAACTTCAGCAAAGTGGCTGGGTATAAAATTAACTCAAATAAATCAGTAGCCTTCCTCTACACAAAAGAGAAGCAAGCCGAGAAAGAAATTAGGGAAACGACACCCTTCATAATAGACCCAAATAATATAAAGTACCTCGGTGTGACTTTAACCAAGCAAGTAAAAGATTTGTACAACAAGAACTTCAAGACTCTGAAGAAAGAAATTGAAGAAGACCTCAGAAGATGGAAAGATCTCCCATGCTCATGGATTGGCAGGATTAATATAGTAAAAATGGCCATTCTGCAAAAAGCGATCTACAGATTCAATGCAATCCCCATCAAAATACCAATCCAATTCTTCAAAGAGTTAGACAGAACAATTTGCAAATTCATCTGGAATAACAAAAAACCCAGGATAGCTAAAACTATGCTCAACAATAAAAAAGGACTTCTGGGGAATCGCTATCCCTGAACTCAAGCAGTATTACAGAGCAATTGTGATAAAAACTGCATGGTATTGGTACAGAGACAGACAGATAGACCAATGGAATAGAATTGAAGACCCAGAAATGAACCCACACACCTATGGTCACTTGATTTTTTGACAAAGGGCCAAATCCATCCAATGGAAAAAGATAGCATTTTCAGCAAATGGTGCTGGTTCAACTGGAGGTCAACATGTAGAAGAATGCAGATCGATCCATGCTTATCACCCTGTACAAAGCTTAAGTCCAAGTGGATCAAGGACCTCCACATCAAACCAGACACACTCAAACTAATAGAAGAAAAAAACTAGGGAAGCATCTGGAACACATGGGCACTGGAAAAAATTTCCTGAACAAAACACCAATGGCTTATGCTCTAAGATCAAGAATCGACAAATGGGATCTCATAAAACTACAAAGCTTCTGTAAGGCAAAGGACACTGTGGTCAGGACAAAACGGCAACCAACAGATTGGGAAAAGATCTTTACCAATCCTACAACAGATAGAGGCCTTATATCCAAAATATACAAAGAACTCAAAAAGTTAGACGCAGGGGAGACAAATAACCCTATTAAAAAATGGGGTTCAGAGCTAAACAAAAGAATTCACAGCTGAGGAATGCGAATGGCTGAGAAACACCTAAAGAAATGTTCAACATCTTTAGTCATCAGGAAATGCAAATCAAAACAACCCTGAGATTTCACCTCACACCAGTGAGAATGGCTGAATCAAAAACTCAGGTGACAGCAAATGCTGGCGAGGATGGAGAAAGAGGAACACTCCTCCATTGTTGGTGGGGTTGCAGACTGGTACAACCATTCTGGAAATCAGTCTGGAGGTTTCTCAGAAAATTGGACATTGAACTGCCTGAGGATCCAGCTATACCTCTCTTGGGCATATACCCAAAAGATGCCCCAACATATAAAAAAAGACACGTGCTCCACTATGTTCATCGCAGCCTTATTTATAATAGCCAGAAGCTGGAAAGAACCCAGATGCCCTTCAACAGAGGAATGGATACAGAAAATGTGGTACATCTACACAATGGAATATTACTCAGCTATCAAAAACAACGACTTTATGAAATTCGTAGGCAAATGGTTGGAACTGGAAAATATCATTCTGAGTGAGCTAACCCAATCACAGAAAGACATACATGGTATGCACTCACTGATAAGTGGCTATTAGCCCAAATGCTTGAATTACCCTAGTGGCCTAGAACAAATGAAACTCAAGACGGATGATCAAAATGTGAAGGCTTCACTCCTTCTTTAAAAGGGGAACAAGAATACCCGTGGCAGGGAAGAGAGAGGCAAAGATTAAAACAGAGACTGAAGGAACACCCATTCAGAGCCTGCCCCACATGTGGCCCATACATATAGAGCCACCCAATTAGACAAGATGGATGAAGCAAAGAAGTGCAGACCGACAGGAGCCGGGTGTAGATCGAACCTGAGAGACACAGCCAGAATACAGCAAATACAGAGGCGAATGCCAGCAGCAAACCACTGAACTGAGAGCAGGGGACGCCCGTTGAAGGAATCAGAGAATGAACTGGAAGAGCTTGAAGGGCTCGAGACCCCCATATGAACAACAATGCCAAGCAACCAGAGCTTCCAGGGACTAAGCCACTACCCCAAGACTATACATGGACTGACCCTGGACTCTGACCTCATAGGTAGCAATGAATATCCTAGTAAGAGCACCAGTGGAAGGGAAGCCATGGGTCCTGCTAAGACTGAACCCCCAGTGAACTAGACTGTCGGGGAGGCGGCAATGGGGGGAGGGTTGGGAGGAACACCCATAAGGAAGGGGGGAGGGAAGGGGATGTTTGCCAAATGTACATAAGAAATACTCAAGTTAATAAAAAAAAAAAAAAAAAAAAAAAAAAAAAGAAAAAGGTAAGAACTTTTTACTTTTCAGGTCAACAGGAAGAAACTGCCACCCAAATCATTCACATTAATGGTCTTAACTCCTAATCACCCTCACAGAAAGCATCTCAACGTCCAATCACCAATGGCCATGAGTATTGCTTCTGTAAGGGGAAAAGATACTCCCAGACAGGAGAGGTAATTATTCTAAACTCTATTCACGATGGCCCCTGTGGCAAAATTAATTTTTATATTCCCTTTAGTTGATTGTTCCTTAAGCATTTCCTGCCCTCCTGAGCATGTGTGGCTTAGCCAGTATCCAGTCACACTTTACTAATATGTTTATCCTAATGTTCTGATAGTTCATTCCTCTTACTTAGGAAGTGTGATAGTTTGTTAGCATCTCCAGAAACCATTGATTTTAATTTGAGAGATCCCATCTTTCACACTGACTTTAGTAGGGGCTGAAAATTGCTCTCATTTCTCTGTAGCCAGTGTTTGGCTCAAGTATCCAGATGTTAGGGCTCTTCCTGAGAACTTTAAATGAACTTTGACTAAGACACAATTTCTTTACTGAAGGGTTGTAAAACCCCAGGTATCTGGGAGATGGCAGGAGGGTCAGCCTGAGAGCAAAGGCAACAACCAAGGTAACAGAGCTCATCAAGCCATCTCCTGAACACTTCTTGATGATGCCATTTGAGATTCTACCAGACCTCAGTGTTCTCAGTTACATGACCCAACAGAGTCTCTCTGTTTTACTGTGTTCAAGTTGTTTTCCTGTTCCTTGTAACTAAAAATTCTTTCAAATGTAGCATTTTAAGACAGAGATCAACAGACAGAATTACTGTCTGGTGGTAATTTAGCTCTCCCAGTGCGTTGGATGTCATGACAATCAACATGAGTTATCTAAGTTTAATCATCCCAACAACCTTAGGATAAGCGTATGATGATCTTCTCCCAGAACAGATGAATCTGACTCAGAAGGGTCACCTAAGGTCCTGGAGCTAGAAGTCTAATACAGGAAACCTACCACCATTAGAAGCGCATGCTTAAGGCTTCACATGAATTTAAAAAAAAATTCTGCCTTAAATGAGGCCATGAACTTCAACAAGAGAAAGGTTGGGTAAATGGAAGAGTTAGGAGTAGGGAAAGGAAGAGAGAAATGATGTAATTATAGTATAATCTCAAGAATAAAAGAAGAAAAAACATTCAACTTTTTTTAATTAAAAAAAGATTCTAGTTAAAGAAGCATCTAAAGACTCACAAGCCCTCTATTTTTCAATATTTTCCATATAGTAGGAATGGGTTCAGAGCTAAACAAAGAGTTCACAGCTGAGGAATGCCGAATGGCTGAGAAACACCTAAAGAAATGTTCAACATCTTTAGTCATAAGGGAAATGCAAATCAAAACAACCCTGAGATTCCACCTCACATCAGTCAGAATGGCTAAGATCAAAAACTCTGGTGACAGCAGATGCTGGCGATGATGTGGAGAAAGAGAAACACTCCTCCATTGTTGGTGGGATTGCAGACTGGTACAACCATTCTGAAAATTAGTCTGGAGGTTCCTCAGAGAATTGGACATTGCACTACCAGAGGACCCAACTATACCTCCCCTAGGCATATACCCAAAATATTCCCCAACATACAACAAAGACACATGCTCCAGTATGTTCATAGCAGCCTTATTTATAATAGCCAGAGCTGGAAAGAACCCAGATGCCCTTCAACAGAGGAATGGATACAGAAAATAGGTACATCTACATAATGGAATACTATCCAGCTATCAAAAACAATGACTTTATGAAATTCATAGGCAAATGGATGGAACTGGAAAATATCATCCTGAGTGAGGTAACCCAATCACAGAAAAACACACATGGTATGCACTCATTGATAAATGGATATTAGCCCAAATGCTCAAATTACCCTAAATGCACAGAACACATGAAACTCAAGAAGGATGACCAAAATGTGGATGCTTCACTCCTTCTTTAAAAGGGGAACAAGAATACCCTTGGGAGGGGATAGGGAGGCAAAGTTTAGAACAGAGACTGAAGGAACACCCATTCAGAGTCTGCCCCACATGTGGCCCATACATATACAGCCACCAAACTAGATAAGATGGATGAAGCAAAGAAGTGCAGGCTGACAGGAACTGGATGTAGATCTCTCCTGAGAGATATAGCCAGAATATGGCAAATACATAGGCGAATGCCAGCAGCAAACCACTGAACTGAGAACGGGACCCCATTGAAGGAATCAGAGAAAGGACTGAAAGAGCTGAAGGGGCTTGAGACACCATATGAACAACAATGCCAACCAACCAGAGCTTCCAGGGACTAAGCCACCACCGAAAGACTATACATGGACTGACCCTGGGCTCCAACTCCATAGGCAGCAATGAATAGCCTAGTAAGGGAAACCAGTGGAAGGGGAAGCCCTTGGTCCTGCCAAGGCTGGACCCCCAGCGAATGGGATTGTTGTGGGGAGGGTGTTAATGGGTGGAGGATGGGGAGGGGAACACCTATATAGAAGGGGAAGGGGAGGGATTAGGGGGATGTTCGCCTGGAAACCGGGAAAGGGAATAACATTTGAAATGTAAATAAGAAATCCCCAATTTAATAAAGATGGGGGAAAAAAGAATGGGGAATAAGCAAGCAAAGGCATCAGTTATATAGCCTAGATTAACTCCTGCCCATTATTACTGTGTGATACCTAACATTGGCAGATTTGACTATATAAAAAAACTTCCAATCCATATAACCATGAAAACTCGGTGATAACAGATAGAGTTCCATCTGGCTCAGTACTGTATGGTCAACTACCTTCATGGCATCTCAAATTAATTCATTCATAGGATTACAAACTTTACATGTCAAGAAAATGGCTTCTTGATTCCAACTTGCACCTCAGCCAGTTCCTCTTGCTGTTTTCCTCGTTTCATCTAATGGAAATATCAGGTTCTTGCTCTCTCAATGTCTTAGTATGTGAAAGCTCACTGAGCTCTCTCCCTTTTCCTCTTTTCCATTCATCAGCAAGTTGTCAGCTATGTATTTTAGCTATTTCTGGAAAACACTCACCATCCACACTGAACTTCATGGGTTTTAAAGACACATGATGCTAGTGAGTATAATAGGACATCTAGTCTTAAATTTTCTCCTACACCTATCTGATTCTCTCTATGGTTACCGACTTCTCATAACTGATCTACCAACTTTACCATAAGTCTTCTAGTATTTCTTTCTGGATTGCCTAGGGACTGTTCTCCACCCCTGGATACTTTTTGTCATATCGTCTTCTTTACAGCCCTCATTCCTCAAGGTGGGGGGGGCTTCCCTGATGATGTTCTTCCTCATTTCTTGTATTCTCCACCATCACAGCATGACCTTCTTGACATGATTCTTTAAATACAAGCACATATCACCCCTGGCAAAGCAATGTTAGGCATTTCAGAGTTGCTTCATAATATAAAACATGTGGACAAATGGGATTAGACAAGGAAGTGGTCCAGAGAGGCAATCATAGCTTTTCCTCACATTGTCTACCTATACCCCACTGTCTTTGAGTCTTATTATCCTAGAGTGTCAAAGAAGAGAAGGAGGGTAATTATTGCTTTTTTTCTGCCAGAATTGACAGAATTACAGACCATCAATTGCAAAGAACACTGGCAATGGAAATATCCAGGGACAATCGCCCATGACTCAAGAGGCAGGTGCATAGAGATCTGGAGCAATGACAGTAATGACAGTGTCAGGGCTCAACAGAGCCTACCCATAACATTTGCACAGTAATTTGTTCACGTTGAGTGAAATATCTAAATTTGTTGTAGAGATATAGTTAGCATTGTGGAACTCTCTACAAAACTGGGGAAATATTTCCAACTTCAGTGTTCAGGCTAATGTGCACCTTTTGGTTTAAAGGTTCATTGTTTAGGGTATTTTCACTCAAAGTTTTATGGCTGACAAAATTAAATCATTGGTCAGAATAATTACATGTAAATGCTGCTGGGCTATTAGTCTCAAGGGCTCAATTTTTGAACCATTGTTTGTATCTCAAATGTCAAATTTATTACACAGAGGCCATGAGAGTACACACAACATCCTCTTCTAAACAGGCTATGAAAGGCACCAGTCCGGACCGTGGCAGCAAATGCTAAGGATGGGAGATGTTGCTTGAGTTAATGAGATGATCTAAACTAATTCCACAGATTATATTGTAAGGAAGAGAAACTTTCCATAATAGAACTACCAAAGACCATTGCTTTTGAGAGGGATGTTTGTTTCCTACCCTCTCATAAGCTCATAGCCTTTCAGGGCCCATGACACAAGGTGCAGACTGAGAAAAGGAGCACCCAGGTTTAGGCCTTGTCTCTATTGGTGTCTTATCCTGTGAGCCTGGGAAAGTCACTTACCTTCTGTGAACTTCACTGTTCTTTTCTGTGAAGATAAGGCTGAGTTGCCCTGATAGCATCCCCTTGAAGGGGGAAATTGATATTAAACATCTTGCAAAGCTGGAGATGCTATGTGTATGTACAGCTGTGCTCTATGCCATCAAAATTTGCTGATATTAACCTTCCTAATGCCATTTCAGTTGATTTTATTAATGTAAAATGATCCCAAGGATGAATGAATTTGGACAATTATTTTCTTTATTTTAGTTCACACAGCCTAGTTTATCTTTTCTAAAGTCCACATGATTGGGATCAGCAAGATGGCTCAGTGAGTAAAAGCACTTGCTGCCAATACTATGGGCCTGTGTTCAATTACTGAGCACTACATAGCTAAAGGAGAGACCCAACTCCTAAGATGGTTCAGTGGTTCAAGGTACTTCTTGCTGCTGAGTCTGAGTATCTGAATCTGATCCTTAAAATCCATATGGTAGAAGGACTACCAAGAGTTGTTTTCTAACTTCTATATGTGTACTGATGTATGTGCATGTGAACACCCATACATGGACACACACACACACACACACACACACACACACACACACACACAGAGGGGGATGTGGAGGAAGAGAGACAGACACAAACATAAAGATGCAGAGAGACATTTGTAGAGACAAAGACAAAAACACGGAGACACAGAAAGACCGACACACACACACACACACACACACACACACACACACACACACACACAGAGAGAGAGGGGGGGGGCTGTGTGTGAGAATAATGGAAGATAATCACTTTTCTTACCTATGTGTTAAGTCTGAGAACCCAGCAATGACCAGCCTGCCAAGACCCCAGTAGCACAATAGTATCACTTACATCTTGGAGGTGAGCAGTTTGTCTAATTGAGCTTAAAGCCAGCTCCACATGAGGAAACTCATACTTGGTTCTGTAAATCTGGCCAATATCCATGCCTGAAGAGGTCCTAGTGGACACTCAACCATTACCATTTCCCTAAACCTGTATAATTTCTTTTTTTTTTTTTGGGTTCTTTTTTTCGGAGCTGGGGACCGAACCCAGGGCCTTGCGCTTCCTAGGTAAGCGCTCTACCACTGAGCTAAATCCCCAGCCCCTATAATTTCTAAATGTAATATAAATACTTAATTTTATGCCAATAAATAAATGCACTTCTTGTCTTGGTTGAAATTTTGTCTATAAGGCTAGAGCCATCTGGGAAGAAGAACCTCAATTAAGAATATGCTTCCAACAGATTGCCTATAAGCAAGTTGTAGTGTATTTTTTTGGTTAATGAATTATTTGGGGGAGACCAGACATATGTGGTGCCATATGTGGACAGAGGGTCTTGTACTACATAAGAAAGCAGGAAGAACAAGCCATGAGGAGTACTCAGTAAGCAACATTCTTCCAATGCCTCTGTTTTAGTTCCTGCCGGTGGTTGCCTGCCCTGACTTTTCTTAGTCATAGTCTGTTACCTGAAAGAGAAGATGAAGTAAACTCCTTCTTTCTCAAGTTGCTTTTGGTCATGGTCTTTATCAAAGTAACAGAAACCCTAACTAGGATGTCTCTCATCAAAAAAATCTTTTTTTCAGCAGGAAGAAACTGCAATAGAGATCCACAACTGGGGAAAATTCAGAGAATAAGTGACCTTGGTGTATGTAGCTCAATGAATACATCTATACTACAGCCTCCTATGCCTATGATTCAGGGAGTGTCATAGAAGAGGATGCAGAAAGATTGCAAGAGCATGAAGACCAAGATACTTGCTGTCATGTAGTTTCTTGTGTATGGAAGCTGCTCAACAATATAGTTGCTTAAAAACCTTGTACAATAACCACATCAGTTGACATGCTAATGTGGGTGGAGGGAATTTCACAAGTCCCCACCAATACATCAAAGCTTCAGGCTGTCAATGGTTGTAAGGAAGGGAGAATCAGCTTTTTGTCCTTGGGAACACCCCCCTGAGAGGTACCCATTCCCAATTGGTCAGCTCTAGACCCATGTACATATGAGCAACACCAAATGGACTCAGTAGGTGTGTCTGTATAACAATAGTAATTAGACAGGAAAGGGCTATGAGTCTAAGAGTGAATGAGTAGGGGCTTTGGAATCTAAATATCATGAAGGTCCAGCCTGAATCTCCTTTCTAAGAGAGAGATTCTATTGGTGACAGCTTCATATGCTTTTAAGATTCAGAAGAATCCAAGGCCCTAGGAGACACACCCAAAGCCCTGCTTTCAAAGTGCTTCCAGAGTAATTTTCGGTCATAAGATTGGACTTGGAGATGAATATGTAGCTAATTATTCTGAGAATGCCATGAGGTAATAAGGGATGATGTAGCTAACAATTTATCTCTAGCCATACAGAGGACAAGCAAGGAGTGTATTAAGGAGAAGTGTTGACAATAAAAGTGAGGTGACAGTACCTTCAGTCTTGGATTTTACTACCAATCTTTTCCCACCAAAAGTCTTGAAGGGAGGACAACTCAGGTGCACATGATTTAACCTGGGTCAAAGAGCAACGAGTGCTAAAGCTCACTACTGAGTTTCTTTTGGGTCCCAATTTTGGTTTTCCTAGTAGGTAAGGTAGACATTTCTCCAGGTACCATATGCTAATGACTCATAGTACTCTGCAAATGGTAAATACATATGAGAGAAAATTGTTCATGAATAAATGACAATAGTGTTCATCACAATGATCTTTTCAATCTCCTGTGACCCCTGGAGGAGCACAGTTCAGAAAGGGTAATCACTTTTTATAGAGATGCACAACTTTCCCCTTAAATTCATTAAAAGTTTCTGAGACAAATAAATAAAACATAATTGATACAGATCCACCCTCCTTTCTTTCTGTACATCATTAAGAAGCTGTAATTGATTCCCAACCCCCAGGAAGCTCTTGTCTCCAGAATAAAATGTTAGTATGTGACTCCCTTGCAATTGTTATTATTTGGAGGAATTAATTTACTCTAATTAGTTTTAAGCCTATTAACAGAAATAGAAAGTCAAGCAAGAAGAAGAGAGCCCGAAACAACATTTTCCTCTGCCAGTCATAAGAACTCTATACATGTAACATTATGGTCACCTCCAACCAAACCTTGTCCAAAATCAACTACATCACTCATAAATCAGGATTTAACTAGTTCACTTTCTCACATCTTTTGTTCTTTCTTATTTCCTAGAAGTAAGAAATATATAATTTCCCTCTTCCAATAGAGATCTTTAAATTGAGTCCAAAGAGAGCCCCAAATCAGAAAAAAATAATGATACTTGGTTTCACAAATGGCTGGTTCTGCTTGGGCACCTTCTTGGGATGATTTCTAGGGTTGAGGTAAGGCTCTGTTACCTATGAGTGTGGATTCAGCATCCTTAGTTACCATAGGTACACGCCCAATATGACAGAAAGAAAATAATGTCAACATGTTCCTTTATCTGTATCTTTTAAAAATAGCATCTTCATGTAGAAATAAAGACATTTCATTTTGATTATTTCGAAAGGGCTGATTCATCTTATGATTTTAGTCTCTAGACAAGCTGCTGCATGGATACTTTGAAGAGCAGAGGCCAGTGTGTTTACACAGAAGTCCTCTGGAAGATGCAGGCTCTGCTCTCATCATTGTGGATAAACTGGATGCCAAAAGTAAAGGTTATGAATTCAGACCTAAGTTTGTTGGCATGGGGTAAGTTGGGGATTTTTTAAACAAAAGAATGTCAGACAGAGAACCACTGTACTCCATGGAACATGAAGAATCTATCTCGGGAATGGATTGATGTAAGGAAGACAGGCAAAGATAGCTTCATGATAGGGATGAACTATCCAGACAGAAAGGCAGTTGAGGAGATAAGAAGATATGTATTTGACATGTTTCTGGGTGGGGATGAGAAGGATGTACTGAAGATATGATGCAGTTAGAGAGACTAAGACACTTGGAGCTTAGATAGGTAATGAGCCTTCTGAGATCAGTACCTGAGTTAGGGAGATTCCTAGTGTCTGTGACAAAGAATTTCAATTTAACTGAAAACAGTGAACGCTATTTCTTTTTTAAAAATGATTGACCCCTGTAAAAATTATTCTCTTTGTCTGTTCTTCAGACATCATGTTTTGTGAAGCAGACAATAGCCAAACTCATGTGGGGGTTGAAGGAAACAAACACACTCTGGTCTTAAAGACCATGTCTGTCCATACAAGACCATATCCAAATGTGAAGCTGCCATCCAACTCCAGAAACACTGGGTAGGAATTTTGGGAGGAGATCAGAGTCCCTAAGTCATCTGATCACTAGATTAAGAAAAAAGAAATCAGAAATAGAGATCTTAGGGAAAACATCCTGATTCCTCAATGTTCACAAAAATATTCTATAAATTTGAAATGTTTCTGTTTTTTACTCTTGTCATTAACAGTCCAGATGGACTAATTCTGGGAATGTCTGCTGAGTTCCCTAATAGCTCCAGTTTGAAACCAGATAATTTAACATGAATTATTGCGGAATGGCAGGGAGTGCTTAATTAAAGCATCCTGGGCAAGCACTTTTGAATGCCTGTAATTTTGCTAGCCCAATGATCGATTCTGGGGAGGCATAAGCTGTGCTACAACCCTCAGTGAGCAGCTAGCCTCACTGGGTCAGAGAAGTACTTGGCTTATTTTGCCCATCAGTGTCAAGTGAGGACACGTACGAAAGCCTTAGGGAAGCTCCGGGCTTCACACAGACAAAGGAAAGTTTTAAAGGGGAGCCAGAAGGAGTAGCAAGAACTAGAGAATCATCTCTAACATTAATTTCCGGTTCAGCTGCTGTTATCCAGTAGGTTATATGACTTGTCCAGGGAGGCAGACATGGGGTTCTAAGAGCAGGTGGAAATGAGTAAATGACGGATGGAAGCTACTCCTGCAGAAATGCTTGCTAGTGGGATACTTTGGCCACTTCTTCATTTTATTCTTTAAAGGACTTCCCTGTGTCAGTGACTAGGCCATCAGTATAGAGCTAGATTAAGTAGAGATCAATATAAACACACACATTTACATTAGGAGATGGTGCACTTGCCCAAGATGGAGATAATCACTGAAGCTGGAGCATTTCATCTGGTGCTGGATTACTTGACCTAGGCCAACAAGTGTGAAAAGAGGATAGGAAAGAAGCAAGATACTGGGAGAGGACAGAACAAAATGGAGGACATGTCACGTGGGTAGACTGGCCTTCAGGATCCTGGAGTCTAGACTGTCTTTCACTTTTTGCTTCCTCTTTATCATCTATCTTTTTTTTCCCAAAAAAATCTGACATTAACATTGAGGAGTGACTTATTTGTGGAGGACTAAAGAAAATACAATCTTTGTTCTAAGTTGACAGCATCAGTTCATTTAAATGCACTTTTTCCTGATCGACAGAATGGATCTGTGGGCTGCTTCTGGGCCCAGGTGAGCAGAAATGAGGACACTCTTTTGCATTTCCCTTCTGAGAGGGGTACAGAAGTGTATACTAACTTTTCAAATACTACAGCATTTGTCAGACTGTCCTGCTTTGGGGATGGGTAGCTTTTGGCCTCTCTCTGTCTCTTTCTCTCTGTGTCTCTCTCTGTGTCTCTCTGTCTCTCTGTCTCTGTTTCTCTCTCTCTCTCTCTCTCTCTCTCTCTCTCTCACACACACACACACACACACACACACACACACACACTTCAGAACAAAGATACACATTTCCCCCCCACATTTAGGCTGAAGTCAACATCTTCTGCCTTCTGCCTTTCAACCAATAACCCGTATGTTGAGGTACCAGTTTCCAGTGTGTTGAGGTGAAAATATCAGATTAATTTCCCCCTAAGGATAACATGCAGGTTCACACACCTGATAGAGAGTGTTAGGTTCTTAATGAACAGAGAAAAAGAAGAGACTGAAGAGAGAATGTCCACAGGGAGAGCTCCAGAGGACACTGGGCCTCTAAGATATCTCTGAGAAAGTCAGTGGCGATGGAGTCACACAGCTTGTTGAACCTAGGGCTCTCACATGAGCCTGCAGAACTAAGTCAAAATCCCTCCCTAAAGAAACTGCCTTTCCTGTTATGGCAGAAACTTGTTTTTGTCGTGTGCACCTAATGGATGCACCAGATAGCAGTTAGAATTCTCAGTATAAAGAAAGCTAAAACAATAATTGTGCTTAATTGCTTTCTGGCTGACCATGAAAATTTCAAACATTCTTTAGATATTAAGTGTGCTCTTTCTTTTCATTTTCCATTTCAAGGGTTCTGGTTTATCCTTTAATAATAAACTCACCAAGTAGTGAAGCAATCTCAGGATTATTTCTTTGTGTTATCATTAAGAGTTAATGTCATACAAATCAGAAAAGAGGGCAATGTATATTGGCTTGAGTTACGAACAAGAGATTAAAACTAGCTCTTTTATCCAGGATAGCAATGCTATCTTTTTCTTTTGTTCATCAAAGGCTACTCTCTCCATACAGCTACTGAGATTCCCCAACTCAGAAAACATTTATCAGTGGCTGATGTGTGGTCTAAAATAACTCACAGTTTCGTTTATCATACACATTGGGAATATATTATTTTTAGTACATTGGACTTTGTGCTTGGGGTGAGAAGCTGAGTAGAACATTTTATAAGTAACTCCTGATAGAACTGAAGAATAGTCTTGGAAACAAGACATTTTAGTATGATTTGTGCTAAGTGGTAAGGTGGAAAGTAATAGGAGACTTCAACTTAGCCTAGAAATCAATGAAAGGATTCTGCCGCAATGACACCTGACCTGAATCCTAGAGACACAGCAGGATTAGTTAGAAGAGAGGAAGGAAACAGAAATATCTTTTACAAATGGCAACCCATGAGCAGCTAAGCAGAAATTTACTATGCCATCTCTCTGCATTATGTACAAACAGCCACAAAACTCTATCTGGCTATGTGAAGCTTATTCTATAGATGATAAGATAAAGATTAAGAAAAGGCATTTTATATACCTAGGTCAATGCTGCCTATTTGTGGGAGAGAGAATGTTTCATCTAAGGCATGATGTCAAAGTTCAACCGTCTTTAGTCCCAAATGGTACAATGCCACTCTGTCCCACAAGACACCTATTGGAATGATTATTTTCCCTAAAGAAATCTATTATGTGAAATATATATGCATCTACTTGGAAAATGATAAGAAAGAGACACAAAAATGTAATGCAGACATATTAGAAAGTCAATGGACATAATACATTAACAAGACATTGTGTAACAATGCTGAAATAAAGTAAGTCAGTGAGAACATTTAGATTGATTTAGTACATGGCTTGGTATATGACCATATTCACGATCTGTGGTGAAATGGTTTGTTTCTGTAGGATCCACCTGGACACACTCTCTGAATTTCTCATTCAGGTCCAGCTGCACAGGATTCTCTACTCTTCCTGTAGTTACCAACATACCTTGGTCTATAGGACTTTGGTATTTGCTACTCTATGGTCAATTCTCCCTATATCTCCTTTCTTATTCCTTAGGAATCAGATCAAGTGCCACTCCCTCAAAGAAGCATCAGATTTCAGGATGAATTAGTATAATTACTTTTTGTAATATAATAGTTTTTCATTAATTTATTTATATATTGACTTTACATTCTCCTTCTTCCTCTTCTCCCAGTCCCCCTTGACACTTTTGGCTCCCTCAATCCTTAGGCTTCTCACTCTTCTACAAAACTCCCTGAGCCTGGCTTAATGTTTGGATGTGGGTCTCTGCATCTGTTTTCATCAGATGCTGAATCATTTTAGGTTCCTGCATACAAGAAGAGCAGAGTTTCATTAATAATGTCAGGGGTTGGTTTTCAAGTTGGGTCAGTCATTGGTTGGCCATTCCCTCAATCTCTACTCCATCCTTATCCATGGACAAGACAAATTGTAGATGAAACATTTTTTTGGTTGGTTTGGTATCCTGATCCCTCGATTGTAAGTCTTTTCTAGTTATAGGAAATAGCCATTTCAGGTTCTTTATTCCCCTTTGCTTAGCTAGAGCCACTCTCAAAGATCCCTGGGAGTTTCTACTATCCTAGGTTTCTAGCTCATTCCAGAGATGCTCCTTCCATACTGATTCCAGTTCTCTCTCAGTGAGACTTAAGTGTTTCCCCTTGAGCCCTCCTTGTTAAGTCTTTATCCTGTTAGCTTATTGTTAGCTTCTTTAGGTTTTTGGATTTTTATCATGGCTGTCTTATACTTTATGGCTAATAAACACTTATACATAAGTAGAAACCATGCCAGTCTTTGTGGGTTTGAGTTACCTCATTCAGGATGAAAAAATTTCTAGTTCCATTCATTTGCCTACAAATTGCATAATTTCCTTGTGTTTTATAGCTGAGCAGTATTCCATTGTGAAAATGTACCACATTTTCTTTATTCATTCTTTGTTTGAGGTTACATCTCAGTTGTTTTCAGTTTCTGGCTATTATGAATAAAGCTACTATGAACATAATTGAGCAAGTGCCCTTGTGGTATGATAGAGAATTTTGGGAATATATGCCTAGGAGTTGTATAGCTGCATCTTGAGGTAGAATTATTCCCAATTTTCTGAGAAACTGCCAAGTTGATTTCCAAAGTGGCTGTACAAGTTTTCACTACTATCTGCAATGGAGGAGTGTTTCTCCTTGATCCACATTTGTGCCAACATGTGCTTGGACTTTTTTATCTTAGCCATTATGATAGATGAATGATGAATCTCAGAAATATTTTGATTTGTATTTCCTTAATGACTAAGGATGTTGTGCATCTCTTTAAGTGCTTCTTGGCCATTAGAGATCTTCTTCTTTTAAATACATAACATGTTATATGTTATATACAATATCTGTGATTATATAATGCCATAACTTAATTACATACACACAATAAAGGATGGGCGACACAGAATGATGCATGTATATATACAATTTATACTTACACATACACATTACATTTATATAATTTATCTGAACGGAATGAAATCTAGATGCGATTTTTGCTGGGTTCTTTGATGGAGGAATTCTTTAACCAGGCACATTCATGCTGATATTTCAGGACCTGTAGAAATGTGAGAAGTAAGTAAGTTGTTTCTAGACTGGGGTTGTGGTTTTTTGGTGCTTTAGATCAAGTGCCTTCCTAACACTGCTTAGTCTCAATTGACTTCTAGATAGACATTTTCCCTCAGTGGCCAGCGATAGCCTGTTCATGTTGTTGAGAATTTTCTGTTTATATTTGTACCCCATTTTTAGTCGGGATATTTGGTTTGTTGGTTTCTAATTTCTTGAGTTCTTTATATATTTTATATATTAGCCCTCTGTCAAATATAGAGTTGGTAAAGATCTTTTTCTATTATGTAGGCTGCAATTTTTTCCTATTGATGGTCTTCTTTGCCTTACAGAAATTTTTCAGTTTCATGAGGTCCCATTTATTAATTGTTGATCTTAGCACCTGAGCCATTGATATTCTGTTCAGGAAGCTGTCTTCTGTACCATTTCATTGAAAGCTATTCTCCACTTCTGCTCTATTAGATTTAGTGTATCCAATTTTATCTTGAAGTCTTTGATGCACTTGAACCTGAGTTTTGTGCAGGGTGATAGATACGTGTCTATTTTCATTTTTCTACATGCAGAGATCCAGTTAGACCAACACAATTTGTGGAAGATTGCTCCCCGCCACCGATTGTATGGCCTTGGTTTGTTTGTCAAAATTAAGTGTTTGTATGTATGTGGGTTTATTTTTGAGTCTTTGATTTAACTTCATTGATCATATGTCTGCCTTTATTCAAATACCATGCAGTTTTTATTACTATTACTCTGTAATACAGCTTAAAATTAGGGCTCGTGATACCTGCAGAATTTATTTTTTTTTATACAGGAATGTTTTAGCTATCCTGAGTTTTATGTTTTAACCCGTGAAGTTGAGTATTGTTCTTTAAAGGTCTGTAAAGATTGTGTTGCACTTTAATGGGAATTGGATTGAATCTATAGACTGCTTTTGGTAGGATGGCCATTTTTTACTACTGATCTATAAGCATGAGAAATCTTTCCATTTTCTGATATCTTCCTCAATTTCTTTAGAAACGTGAAATTCTTGTCACACAGGTCTTTCACTTGATTGATTAGAGTTATTTCCTATTATTTGTACCAATCGTGAAGGGTGTTGTCTCCCTGATTTCTTTCTCAGCCTGTTTACTTTTTTTATATAGAGAGGCTACTGACTTTTGAGTATTTTTTTAAATCCAGCCACTTTGCTGAAGATGTTTATCAGCTGTAGGGACTCTCTGGTAGAATTTTTGGAGTCATTTGTGTATACTATTATATGAGAATAGAGATATTTTAACTTTTTTTCCAATTTGTATCCCCTTGATCTCCTTTAGTTGTTTTATTACTGTAGCTAGAATTTCATACTTTATATTGAATAGATACAAAGAAAGTGGGCAGGTTTGCCTTGTCCCTGATTTTAGTGGAATTGCTTTAAGTTTCTCTCCATTTAAGTTGATGTTGCTATTGGCTTGCTATATATTGCTTTTATTATCTTTAGGTATGTATGTTTTTACCTGATATTTCCAAGACTTTTAACATGAAGGGGTTAATCATGTGGCTGTTTTTCTTTCAGTTTATATGGTAGATGAATTTTTGTATATTGAACCATCCCTATATCCCTGGGATGAAGTCTATTTTCTCACGGTGAATGGTGTTTTGGATATGTTCTTGGGTTCACTTTGTGAATATTTTATTCAGTATTTTTCATCAATGTTCATCAGTGAAAAGGGATGGAAATTCTCTTTTTTTATTGAGTCTGTGTGTGTTTTAGGAATCAGGCTGTCTGTGGCTTCATAGAATGAGTTTGGCAGTGTCCCTTCTGTTTCAGTTTTCTGGAATAGCCTAAGGAGCATTGGTATTAACTCTTCTTTGAAAGTCTGTAGAATTCTGTGCTAAAATCATCTGGTCTTGTGCTTTATTTGGTTGGGAGACTTTTAATGACTACTTTTATTTCCTTAGGGGTTATAGGAGTATTTAGATTGTTTATCTGATTCTGATTTGACTTTGGTAAGTGGAGTCTATCCAGGAAATTGTCCATTTCATTTAGATTTTCCAATTTTGTAGAGTAGAGGCTTTGGATTTCCTCTCTGTTGTTTTGTCCCAATTTTCATTTCTGATTTTGTTAATTTGGATCTCGTCTCTTTGCTTGTTAGTTAGTTCTGCTAAGGGTTTGTCTATCTTGTTGATTTTCTCAAAATATTAGCTCTTGGTTCCTCTGATCTTTTGTATTGTTACCTTTGATTTCATTTATTTGTTTCAGCCTTGAGATTAAGTATTTCCTGCTATCTATTCCTCTTGCATGTGTTTGCTTCTGGTTCCAGGGCTTTTAGATGTGCAAAATTAAGTTGCTAATATGAGATCACTCCAATTTTTTACTATAAAGGTACATAGTTCTATGTACTTTCCCCTTAACACTGCTTCCCATCCTGTCTCATAAGTTTGGGTATGTTGCACCTTTATTTTCATTGAATTCAAGGAAGCCTTTAGTTTCTTTGTTTCTTCCTGGACTAAGTGTCATTGAGTAGAGAGTTGTTCAGTTTCCATGGGTATGTAGACTTTCTGTTGTTTTTGTGATTGTTGAAGTCTAGCTTTGATCCATGGTAGTCTGATTAGAAACATGTTATTTCATTTTTCTTGTATCTGTTGACAATTGCTTTGTGAGTGAGTATCAGCTCAATTTTGGAGAAGGTTCCATGAGGTACAGAGAAGAAAATATATTCTTTTGTGTTTGGGTGAAATGTTCTGTAGATATTTGTTAGATCCATTTGATTCATAACCACTATTACCTTATATTTCTCTGTTTACTTTCTTTTTTGATGACCTTGGTAAAAATGGGGTGCTGAACTCTCCCACTACTAATGTGTGTGGTTCAATGTGTGCTGTATGCTTTATTAGTGTTTCTTTTGTGAATGTGGGTGCCCTTGCATTTGAGGCACAGACATTCTAAATTGAGACATTATTTTAGTGAATTTTTCCTTTGGTGAATACCAAGTGTCCTCCCATTTTTTTGTTTACTTTTGGCTGAAAGTCTGTCTATTTTGTTAGATTTTTAAAATGGATACTCCAGCTTGCCTCTTGGGTCTGTTCGCTTGGGAAAACTTTGTCAAGCTCTTTATACAGAGGTTATGTCTATATTTGTTGGTAAAGAGTGTTTCTTGTATGAAGCTCAATGAAAGATCTTGTTTTTGTCTCCATTTTGTTATTCTGAGTCTTTTTATTGGGGAACTGAGTCTGTTGGTGTTGAGAAATATTATTGACCAAAGATTGTTAATTTCTGTTATTTTGATGTTGGCACTGGTAGCAGGTCTCTCTCTCTCTCTCTCTCTCTCTCTCTCTCTCTCTCTCTCTGTGTGTGTGTGTGTGTGTGTGTGTGTGTGTGTGTGCGTGCGCATGCTAGTGTGCACTCCTGTGTTTTTAATTCCCTTCTTTTGTTTTTTTCTGGTGTGTTATTATCTGTTCCCTATATTTTCCTGGGTGCAGTTAACCTCCTTGGACTGGAGTTTTCCTTCTACTATTGTTCTGTAGGGCTTGATTTGTGGATATATATTATTTAAATTTGGTTTTGTCAGGCAAAATTCCTCTGGGACTGGACACTTCTGGTTTCTAGCTGGCACCGGAACCCTGCTGATCCCAGCCCACAACTCCCAAAAACTATGGGAGAGAGAGCTGATTGCCCAGAATCCTGAGACTGCAGGGCAGGAGAGACCGTCACTTCTGCCCACCTTTGCCCACATCCCTGGCCCAAGAGGAAACTGTATAGGGCCTCTCAGCACAGGAAGATAGGGGCACTCAACCTGCAGGCACCCTTGATCCAGACTGCACCTGGATCTGAACAGTCCTGGTCAAATAGCTCCCTGCACCGAAATCCAGTGGAAGGGAGAGCTAGAACTTCAGAGGGGCAGACATGCCTAGGAAACCAGAGAAGACTACTCTCTATCCACATTTCTGATTCTAGAGGAAAACGCCTAGCACCATCTGGGCTCCCTGCTCACAGTGACCCAGGAGAAGGAGGTGCAGGCCCTTCTGGATCCACCCACAGGGACAGCTGAACACCAGTGGACAGGAACAACTACACGCCTGAGAGCAGAACACTCTGTTCCCATAACTGGATGAAAGAAACCAGAAAAACAGGTCTACAGTACTCCTTACACACAGGCCTATAGGATGATCAAGCCACTGTCAGAAATAGCTGAGTGATGGTGGCACACACACCTTTTTTTTTTTTTTTTTTTTTTTTTTTTTTTGGGGCTGGGGATTGAACCAGGACCTTGCGCCTTTCCTAGGCAAGCGCTCCACCACTGAGCCAAATCCCCAACCCCACTGTCAGAAATAGCAAAACAAGGTGACACCAGAGACAACCTGATGGCAAGAGGCAAGCACAGGAGCCAAAGCAACAAGAACCAAGATTACATGGCATCATCAGAGCCGAATTCTCCCACCAAAGCAAACACTGAATATCCAAACACATCAGAAAAGCAAGATCTAGATTCAAAATCACATTTTATCATGATGATGGCGGACTTTAAGAAGGTCATAAATAACTCCCTTAAGGAAATACAGGACAACAAAAGTAAGCAACTAGAAGTCCTTAAAGAGGAAACACAAAAACCGCTAAAGAACTACTGGAAAAAACAACAAAACAGGAGAAGGAAATGAACAAAACCATCCAGGAGTTAAAAATGGAAATAGAAACAATAAAGTAAGCCCAAAGGGAGACAACCCTGGAGATAGAAAATGTAGGGAAGAGATCAGGAGTCACAGATGCGAGCATCACCAACAGAATACAAGAGATAGAAGAGAGTATCTCAGGAGCAAAAGATTCCATAGGAATCATCGACAGAGCTGTCAAAAATAATGTAAAACAGAAAAAGATACTGACCCAAAACATACAGGAAATCCAGGACACAATGAGAAGATCAAACCTAAGGATAATACGTATAAAAGAGAGTAAAAATTCCCAACTCAAAGGACCAGTAAATATCTTCAACAAAATCATAGAAGAAAACTTCCCTAACCTAAAGAAAGAGATGCCCATAAACATACAAGAAGCCTACAGAACTCCAAATAGATTGGACCAGAAAAGAAACTCCTCCCGTCACATAATAGTCAAAATGCCAAATGCACAAAACAAAGAAAGAATATTAAAAGCAGAAGGGGGAAAAGGTCAAGTAACATATAAAGGCAGACTTATCAAAATCACACCAGACTTCTCACCAGAGACTAGGAAAGCCAAGAGATCCTGGTCAGATGTCGTACACAACCTAAGAGAGCACAAATGCCAGTCCAGGTTACTGTACCCAAAAAAACTCTCAATTAACATAGATGGAGAAACCAAGATATTCCATGACAAAACCAAATTTACACAATATCTTTCTACAAATCCAGACCTACAAAGGATAATAAATGGTAAAGTCCAATACAAGGAGGAAAGGTACACCCTAGAAAAAGCAAGAAACTAATCGTTTTGCAACAAAACAAAGAAAAGACAAGCACACAATCATAATCTCACCTCCAAATATGAAGATAACAGGAAGCAACAATCACTATTCCTTAATATCTCTCAACATCAGTGGACTAAATTCCCCAATAAAAAGACACAGATTAAGAAACTGGTTACGTTTTTGCTGACTGCAGGAAACACACCTCAGACACAAAGACAGACACTACCTCAGAGTAAAAGGCTGGAAAACAACTTTATAAGCAAATGGTCTTAAGAAGCAAGCTGGAGTAGCCATTCTAATATCGAATAAAATCAATTTTCAACTAAAAGGCATCAAAAAAGATAATGAAGGACACTTCATATTCATCAAAGGAAAAATCCACCAAGATGAACTCTCAATCCTAAATATCTATGCTCCAAATACAAGGGCCCCTACATACATAAAAGAAACCTTATTAAATAAAGCTCAAAGCACACATTGCACCTCACACAGTAATAGTAGATTTCAGCACCCCACTCTCATCAATGGACAGATCATGGAAACAGAAATTAAGCAGAGACTTAGACAGATTAACAGAAGTTGTGAAACAAATGGACTTAACAGATATTTATAGAACATTCTATCCTAAAACAAAAAGATATACCTTCTTCTCACCACCTCATGGAACATTCTCCAAAATTGACCATATAACTGGGCACAAAACAGGACTCAACAGATACAGACAGATAGAAATAATACCATGCATCCTATCAGACCACCACGGGCTAAAGCTGGTCTTCAATAACAATAAGGAAAGAACACCCATATGTATATGGAAGTTAAACATTGCTCTACTCAATGATAACCTGGTCAAGTAAGAAATAAAGAAGGAAATTAAAGACTTCTTAGAATTTAATGAAAATGAAGGTACAACATACCCAAACTTATGGGACACAATGAAAGCTGTGCTAAGAGGAAAACTCATAGCTCTGAGTGCCTGCAGAAAGAAATAGGAGAGAGCATATATCAGCAGCTTGACAGCACACCTAAAAGCTCTGGAACAAAAAGAAGCAAGAGGAGTAGAAGACAAGAAATAATCAAACTGAGAACTGAAATCAACCAAGTAGAAACAAAAAGGACTATACAAAGAATCAATAGAATCAAAAGCTGGTTCTTTGAGAAAATCAACAAGATAGATAAACTCTTATCCAGATTAACCAGAGGACACAGAGAGTGTGTCCAAATTAACAAAACAGAAATGAAAAGGGAGACAAAACAACAGAATCTGAAGAAATTCAAAAAATCATCAGATCCTAGTACGAAAGCCTATATTCAATAAAATTGGAAAATCTGGAGGAAATGGACAATTTCCTAGATAAACACCAGGTACCAAAGTTAAATCAGGAGCAGATAAACCAATTAATCAACCCCATAATTCCTAAAGAAATAGAAGCAGTCATTAAAAGTCTCCCAAACAAAAAGTACCCAGGTCCAGATGGGTTCAGTGCAGAATTATATCAGACCTTCATAGAAGACCTCATACCAATACTATCCAAACTATTCTATGAAATTGAAACAGATGGAGCGCTACAGAGTTCCTTCTATGAAGCCACAATTACTCTTATACCTAAACCACACAAATACCCAACAAAGAAAGAGAACTTCAGAACAATTTCCCTTATGAATATTGATGCAAAGATACTCAATAAAATTCTTGTAAACTGAATCCAATAATACATCAAAACAATCATCCATAATGATCAAGTAGGCTTCACCCAGGTATGCAGGGATGGTTTAATATATGGAAAACCATCAATGTAATCCACTATATAAATAAACTGAAAGTTAAAAACCACATAATCATTTCATTAGATGCTGAGAAATCATTTGACAAAATTCAACACTCCTTCATGATAAAAGTCCTGGAAAGAACAGGAATTCAAGGCCCATACCTAAACATAGTAAAAGCCATATACAGCAAACCAGTGGCTAACATTAAACTAAATGGAGAGAAACTTGAAGCAATCCCACTAAAATCAGGGACTAGACAAGGCTGTCCACTCTCTCCCTAACTTATTCAATATTGTACTCAAATTCCTATTTGGAGCAATCAGAAAACAAAAGGAGATCAAAGGGATACAAATTGGAAAGGAAGAAGTCAAAATATCCCTATTTGCAGATGATATGATTGTATATTTAAGTGATCCCAAAAGGTCCAGCAGAGAACTACTAAACCTGTTATACACCTTCAGTAAAGTGGCTTGGTATAAAATGGACTCAAATAAATCAGTAGCCTTCTTCTACACAAAAGAGAAACAAGCTAAGAAAGAAATCAGGGAAACGACACCCTTCATAATAGTCCCAAATAATAACTTTAACCAAGCCAGTGAAAGATCTGTAAAATAAGAACATCAAGCCTCTGAAGAAAGAATTTGAAGAAGATCTAAGAAGATGGAAAGATCTCCCATGCTCATGAATTGGCTGGATTAATATAGTACAAAAGGCCATTTTACCAAAAGCTATCTACAGATTCAATGCAATCCCCATCAAAATTCCAATCCCATTCTTCATAGAGTTCACTATCCCTGAACTCAAGCAGTATTACAGAGCAATAGTGATAAAACCTGTATGGTATTGGTACAGAGACAAGCAGATAGACCAGTGGAATAGAATTGAAGACCCAGAAATGAACCCACACACCTATGGTCACTTGATTTTTGATAAAGGAGCCAAAACCGTCCAATGGAAAAAAAGAAAGCATTTTCAGCAAATGATGCTGGTTCAACTGGAGGTCAGCATGTAGAAGAATGCAGATCAATCCATGCTTATCACCGTGTACAAAGCTTAAGTCCAAGTGGATCAAGGACCTCCACATCAAACCAGATACACTCAAAGTAATTGAAGAAAAAGTAGTGAAGAGTCTCGAACACATGGGCACTGGAGAAAATTTCCTGAACAAAACACCAATGGCTTATGCACTGAGATTAAGAATGGACAAATGGGACCTCATAAAACTGCAAAGCTTCTGTAAGGCAAAGGACAGTGTTGTTAGGACAAAAAGGAAAGATCTTTACCAATCCTACAACTGATAGAGGGCTTATATCTAAAATATACAAAGAACACACGAAATTAGACTGCAGGGAGACAAATAACCCTATTAAAAATCGGGTACAGAGCTAAACAAAGAATTCCCAGCTGAGGAATGCTGAATGCCTGAGAAGCACCTAAAGAAATGTTCAACATCTTTAGTCATAAGGGAAGTGCAAATCAAAACAACCCTGAGATTCCACCTCACACCAGTCAGAATGGGTAAGATCAAAATCTCAGGTGACAGCAGATGCTGGCGAGGATGTGGAGAAAGAGGAACACTCCTCCATTTTTGGTGGGATTGCAGACTGGCACAACCATTCTGGAAATCAGTCTGGAGGTTCCTCAGAAAAGTGGACATTGTACAACCTGAGGACCCAGCTATACCTCTCTTGGGCATGTACACAAAAGATGCTCCAACATACAACAAAGCACATGCTCCACTATGTTCATAGCAGCCTTATTTATAATAGCCAGAAGCTGAAAAGAACCCAGATGCCCTTCAGCAGAGGAATGGATACAGAAAATGTGGTACATCTACATAGTGGAATATTACTCAGGTATCATAAACAATGACTTCATGAAATTCATAGGCAAATGGATGGAACTGGAAAATATCATCCTGAGTGAGGTAACCCAATCACAGAAAAACACACATGGTATGCACTCATTGATAAGTGGCTATTAGCCCATATGCTCGAATTACCCTACATGCACAGAACACATGAAACTCAAGAAGGATGACCAAAATGCAGATGGTTTACTCTCTCTTTAAAAGGGGAACAAGAATACCCTTAGGAGGGGATAGGAAGGCAAAGTTTAGAACAGAGACTGAAGGAACGCCCATTCAGAGCCTGCCCCACATGTGGCCCATACATATACAGCCACCCAACTAGATAAGATGGATGAAGCAAAGAAGTGCAGGCCGACAGGAACCGAATGTAGATCTCTCCTGAGAGACACAGCCAGAATACAGCAAATACATAGTGAATGCCATCATTAAACCACTGAACTGAGAATGGGACCCCCGTTGAAGGAATCTTAGAAAGGACTGAAAGAGTTTGAAGGAGCTTGAGACCCCATATGAACAACAATGTCAACCAATCTGAGCTTCCAGGGACTAAGCCACTACCCAAAGACTATACATGGACTGACCTTGGGCTCCAACTGCATAGGTAGCAATGAATACCCTAGTAAGGGCACCAGTGGAAGGGGAAGCCCTTGGTCCTGCCAAGACTGAATCCCAAGTGAACGTGATTGTTGTGGGGAGGATGTTAATAGGGGGAGCATGGGGAGGGGAACACCCATATAGAAGGGGAGTTGGAGGGGTTAGGCGGATGTTAGCCCCTGGGAAAGGGAATAACATTTGAAATGTAAATAAGAAATACCCAATTTAATAAAGATGGAAAAAATTTGGTTTTGTTATGGAATATCTTGTTTTCTCCATCTATGTTGACTGAAAATTTTGCTAGGTATAGTAGTCTAGGTTGGCATTTTTTTTTTTTTTTGAGCTTATATGTCATCTGTGAAGGCCCTTTTAGCTTTTGGAGCCTCTGTTGAGAAGTTGGTGTCATTCTGATAGGATTGCTTTTGTATGTTCCTCAGCATTTTCCCTTATAACTTTTAATATTCTTTTTTGATTCTGTAGATTTTTTGTTTTTATTATTATTTGACTTGGAATTTTTCTTTTCTTGTCCAATCTAATTGGTGTTCTATAAGTTTCCTGTTTGTTTATGGTCATCTCTTTGTTTAGTTGGAGAAATTTTCTTCTATGATTTTGTTGATAATATTTTCTGGTCCTTGGAGGTGGGACTCTTCACCTTCTTCTATTCCTATTATTTTTAGGTTAAGTTTTTTCATAGTATTCACGAGTTTCTGAATGTTTTGTTTCAGAATTTTTAGTTTTAACATTTTATTTGAGTGACGTATCAACTTCTTCTATGATATCTTCTAATCCTGAGATTCTCTCTTCTATCTTCTGTTTTCTGTTGGTGATGCTTGTTTCATAAATCCTGTTGTCTTCCGTAGGTTTTCAATCTCCATAATTCTCTCAGTTTATGTTTTCTTTATTGCTTCTGTTTCCAGGTCTTGAATAGTTTCATTAATTTCCTTCCCCTCTTTGATTTTATTTTCCTGTATTGCTTTAAGGGATTTACTCTTTTCCTCTTTAAAAGCTTGTACCATCTTTATAAGATTAGACATTGTGCTTCAACGGTGTTAGGATATGTAGGGTTTGCTGAAGTATGATAGCTGGACTCTGGTGGTACCGTATTGTCCTGATTCTTGTTGACTATGCTCTTACACCGACTTTTGGCCATCTGGTTGGCCCTGGTGCTGACTGATCATCTTGATGTTCCTAGTGCCATCAGGGCTCCTCTGGAAGGCAGGCAGAGCCATGGAACAGACAGTGGAGCTCAGTTGACAGCAGGTAGCCCACAGATGCTGGTTGTGCCCCAGTAGGACCTGGCAGGTAGGGGATTAGTGGAGTGTCTAACCTGGATGACCTTGGGACCAGAGCCTCCTCAGAAGGCAAGGAGAGCTGTGGCCTGGATAATGGAGATCAGGAGACAGAGTACTGCTCCTTGCTGCTGGCTGTGCCCCAAAGGGCCCCAGCAGGAGATTGGGTGTACTTACTCTTGCTAACAATTTCACTCAACTTCCCCATTGCATGTATCACTTTCTGAAATGCCGTGCTCAGTTATAAGTTTCGTTGTGTTCTGTTTGCCTCCCTCTACCAAGGGGCAAATTCTAAGAAGTGAGGATTTTGTCTTCCTCACTGCTGTGATCCCAGCTGTCACCAATGCACTTGATGGTTAAGATAGCTCTGCTAAGTAGAATGGGCATATGTTTTTGTTTCAGTTTATTTTAAAAGAAATGGTATTGTTCATGGTAATATGATCAAAGTCAAAGAATGAATAAATGGAAGGTGCAGGAGTTGATCCTTGTCTCCTGTCTCTCCTGACTACCCTGTCAGCTCTCCCACTAATGCATTGGTTTCCTGCTCTTGCTTTTTTGTAATTCACATGTGTGGGGATGACGTTCCCTGAGTTTAAAATTGTTGTATAATAGTCAAAGTTACATGCATGAACTTCCATTCACTTCCCAGTGTGCCACATGCTTCTGCCCTCCTTTGATTCTGGGAAAGAGTTTTGTCCTAATGTGGAGAGTAGGCTGATATTCTGGGAGTGGAAGGATGTGCTCCCTAATGGCAGAAACTTATGTTGGAACTTTGCCACTTTGATACATGACCTGGGTTTCTCTCTTTTTCTTTTTCTTCCTAGGCCTGATAAAAAGGAGAATAGGCTCAAAACTTCTAAACAAATAAATGATCTTTAGAATGCTGTTTCAGTATGAGGTGGGCAAAGAAAGGACTTAGTTTGATGGGCCTGAGTATGATGGGCTTGTTGTTGGAGGGTGTGTACTTACATGGCTTTGGGCTTGTGTGTATGTGGTACTTATAGGGTGTATTAAAAGCTAATTATATAGTTTTTAAATCATTAACTTGGGTTATGTGGAGTAACTGAAGTAGATGTCATTTGTCCCAAGTTCCTTGCTCAGTGAACACTCACAGACCAAAGATAGAGGGAGTGAAATGTTTGCCGGAGGTTTTTCAAGAGCCTTAATATCAGCTTCATTTAGTATTCAATACCAACAGAACCTACTCTTAACTAAATGAAACGTAAGGATTTGGGCTAGTTTTCAGGGAATTCACAGATTTCAATGGAAGCTGGAGGGTCACGTACAAGGATGAGAAAAGAACTAACTGTTGCAGAGGGCTTGGAGACCTGAAGTATGTCAATAGTTATATTAGAAGAAAAACATAGTCAACTCCCCCCACCCCCTACTGAATGTAGATTCAGTCTCACTTTGTAATGGCTGCAATCAATGCCTGTCTCTTTACTAAGTTACATAGATCAACATCCCAGGTGAGAGGACCTGAAGCTGATGGGACCAGTGGGAAAAATAAAACCAGATCAGTTGTTTGCAGAAATACTTTGCTATGGGAGTTGGTTCATTGGAAGTTTGAAAACTACAGCAGTTAAAATGAACCCGAAACACAGAAGCCAGATGGACACATTAACTACCAGAGAAAATCACAGAGCCTGAGAAGAGAAATGAAGAACACTGATGTGATTGGAGTCCAGAGGCCTGGAAAAGAAGAATGAAGTGGGCAGATAAGTCCTAGAGTTTTGAGGAAAGGGACCTGGACAGCTCTTGTCAGTAACTTAGGAATGCAGGGTGGGGGTGGTGTTGGGAGTGGGGGACTCTGTGAGACCAGAGCTCAGATTCTTCTTGATTGGCTCATACTTGTTGGCACCTCTGAGGGAGTGAACTAAAAATAGTTCTGAGGTGAAATGAATCTGGACTGAAAGAAGCTGCGGTTGGAAGGGGCATTAGCTGGCAGCTGAGTTTTACTGAAGGAAGAAACAGGGGAAGGAGCAAAGCCGCCTTTCTCTGCTGCCTTACAGCTTTGCTTTTGGTACACATGTTGCTGGACAGCAACCTGACAATGGAGAAAGGGTGTTCAGAGGGCTGTCTTTCCTGTGTTGTGAAGCTGGCAGAAGTATCAAACTTGGATGGAGATATACCAGCTCAGTTATCCGGAGAACACCTGCTCAGACAGCAGACCCGAGGCTCCGTGCTCACCTTCTGGCTATATAGAAGCATCTGTAGGGAGTTTGACCTGTTTCATCAGAAACAGGGCTAGTTGGAATTTTCCCTCTCCCCAATACTGCATACTACAGAGAAGTAATTCTGTACCCTGCACAGATGAAGTATGCTGGGGAGGCAAAATGCCTGATCTTCTATGGCCCCTTTCTAAGAAATTATCTTTATGGAGCACTGGATATTGGTATCATCATCTCATCTATATAAATATATGGAGTTGACCCTTCTTGTCCTTTTATGGCCCTAGCGCTGGTTATTCATGTCTGGTTACAAATTGCAGATCCTGCTTAGATGAGAATTATAAATCCCCTGCTTTGAACTTTAATTGGGGGCAAATAAAGGGGAAAAAGTTAGGGGTTGCTTTCTTCCATGGTTTGGAGATTTATATAGGATACTTAGAAGCTGTTTATCTCGGCAGGCAGAGATAGTTGCTTAAATGGATTTTCATGCTTAGGGCTTCAAAACATAAGGCCTTCTGCAGCCGGCTGTTTGTTTTGCTATACTTCACATGGAAGTTATTGTTTGTAGAAGGGGGGAGGAAAATAGCTTCCAGAAATGCACCCTACTCCCCCTCTGCAGTTTCTGTAGTTTATGCTTACAGAGCCGCCCATGGACATGCAATAGATCTGTTCTTGGAGGACTCTGATGGGTGGTAATTAGTTTACCAGCAGCTTTGGATTTCTCAAAATTAGGAACATCGATTATTTCCTCAAACGTAAGCCACTTGTGGAAGCTTTAGTCCTTTATTTTGGGTTTTCAAAAACAATTGCAGCTTATTTCCTAAGTCAGGTTTCTTATTTATGGTTTGCTTGTCTCTTTGTCTGTCTGTCTGTCTGTCTGTCTGTCTTACTGCTTAACTCAGTAGTCTTAGATGAGAAGGCTCTGAAAATGAAAAGCTCTCATGGGGTCTTGGTTACAGAGAGCTACTGAGTGCCTGAGAAACAGTGGCTGAGATGAGCGCACACTCTGACACATGCGAAAATGTGCTATTTGAAAAATAAAAATATGTTAAAATTCCCAGAGATCTGTCTTAAAGTCATGTCTATGAAGAAGCAAAATTCCTTTTTTCATCAAAAGTAGATTGTTATTATATATGTTATATGCTTAGTTATCATATGGTTGCATCTTAAACTGAAATGCTCTCCAGGTACACATTGACTTCTATGTTATAGAGAAAACTTCTCAAAACATTTAACAACTTGTAACTGATGCATTTAGGTTCCACTGCTACTTATTTTCCTACTGGGAACTGAGTATGCATGAGTACCAATGTACTCGTGTGTGCCATTCTCTCTGTACATTGGACAGAGATTTTCTATACAAGTACATGCTGTAGACCTAGTGTTTCATCTTGTTCTATTTCCCCATCTTCCTTCAGTCTGGCTTTCCTTTATTTCTGCAACTTTGCAACATTTGAAACTGTGTATCTGCTTTGTGTAATGTTCTTTTTTTTTTTTTTTTCCCGGAGCTGGGGACCGAACCCAGGGCCTTGCGCTCACTAGGCAAGCGCTCTACTGCTGAGCTAAATCCCCAACCCCAGTGTAATGTTCTTTAATTAGAGTTCATGTGAGTCTTCCTCAGGGCTAAACTGAGGCTGTGTATCTAGGGTGGTGTAGTCTCAATGAAAGGCTGTGCGCTCCTTTCTGTCTCCCAGGAGGTGGTGCATGATTTTTCTGCTCCCTTTGCTGGAGAGGACATTTTCTTTGATCATAGGATTAATGAGTGCCAGATACCTCCTCACAGTGAAGTCATTCTGCCTCCCTGTGAAGCCAGGGTGTGTGCACTGTGGAAGTGCTTTGAAAAAACTAAAGTATCTGCTTCCTCATCAAACCTTCATTCTATTTTTTTCCTTAAGCCAGAATGGAATCCCAGCTTCCTGTATTACTCAGTGGGTTACGTAACCACGTTTGTTATCTTTTCATTTCGCTATTCATAGAGCCCATGCTGTAAAAATTTTATGGAATCATTGCTATTCCAAAGCTTCTCACATTTAAAAAAAATCTAGCAAAAATGTTAGTATTTGTGAGTAGGTCAAAGGTAAATGTTGCTTTTTTAAATCTTTTTGAATCACTGAGATGAGTGGGTGACAAAGGTGCTTGCTGTTCAAGCCTAGAGGCCCGAGTTCAATCCTTCGAACCCCACAAAGGTGGAAGAGTGAACGATCTCCCTAGAGTTGTCCTCTGATGTCCACATATGACATGGTATGTATAACCCCACACTATCATGAACAAATACATACTACTATTATTACTACTACTACTACTACTACTACTACTACTACTACTACTACTACTACTACTGATGATGATGATGATGAGGATGATAACAACAAAGTGACTTATAATATTTGATATTCTAATCCTGCTTTAATAAAACTTTTTATTGGTTCTTTAAATTTCATACCATGTACCCCAATTCCACTCATCTCCCCATTCCCTTGCACTCATTCTCTACCCTTGCAACCTCCCCAACAGAGAAAAATGTGATTTGTCATAGTGTGTTTCCTAGCACACCCTTTGTCCATACTTCTTTGAGTGCAGATGCTCATTGCAATGAGTCGTTGTTTGGTCTGGAACAAGGACTCTGGCTTCTGCTATACTGTCAATACTGGATCCTCAATGGGACTCCTCTCAAATAATCCTGTTTTTGCTCTATGTTATGGAGATCATATAGTTTTGGATCTGTAGGACCACCCCTTCATACATTGTAGCAGCTCATCCATGGGGTAGACATTGGGGTGGAGAGACCAATTCAAGCCCTGTATCTAGGCCTGGGAGATATCTGAGATGGTCAAAAGCCAACTCTCTTGTACCTACACTACTGGGGTGAGCTCTCCTGTGCTGCCCTGACTAGTTCATCCAAGGCCATAGCTAGCAAGGGGCTGGCTGGCTCTCCCATTCTCAGGCTCTTGGGCCAGGCTTACCCACAAACCACCCCCAATCCTTGTGAGCAGGGCCATCTCTACCCTGATGCCCAGGTGTTGCAGCAGGTGAGGGACAGGGACAGTTCTTCTCTCATGACCCTGCGGCCAGCTTTACTGCCTGCCATTCATAGAAAGAAATGAGGGAGAGAAAGAGGGTATCGATCTCTCACCTCCACACCTCACAGAAGACAAGAGGCAGGGCAGCTCACCCACATCCAGGGACAGCTCCTCACAGCAAGGTACAGGGCCTGCCTTTATGAGTGCTACAGCAGGTGATGGTCAAGGACAACACTTTTGCTCTCATGACCCCAGGGACAGCTTTCTTCTGCCTGCCATAGATGACAAAGGGTGAGTTAGGAAGAGGGCATCTCTCACTTGTCCATGCTACTATGTGGCAGAAAATTTGTGGGATGGCTCTCCCACCTTCAGACCTTCAGTCCAGCTCTCCCACACCCCCACCTCCTGGGTCAGCTCTATTGTGCTGCCCAGGGGAGTTGCAGGGCCCACTCTCCTGAATGCTGCAGCTGGTGAGGGGCAGGGACAGCTCTCCTGATCTCAGGATCCCAGGGCCAGGACTACTACATGCCACAGGTGGTAAGGGGTGAGGAGGAAGGAGGGTATCTCTTTCTCATTCATGCCATTACATGGGAGATGAGTGGCAGGGCCGACTCTCCCACACTCACATCCTAGAGGCTTGCTAACCTGAAACTCCAGCAATGTGCTAGGCTTTTCTCCCGCATACTGGAGCTGGCTAAGGGCCAAGTCATCTCTCCTGTCTCATGCTTCCAAGACCAGCTATCCCACAATGCTCAGGTAAGGGGTAGGGCTGGTTCTGCACACCACTCAGACATGTCTACTCATGTCTACTCTTGAGTTTTTCTCTCCGTGGTGTTTCATTTCCCTGAAGATCAGCATCTGTAGAAGCATAAATGGCCTCTGTAGGCTTGGGTTCTAGAGTAACCCATGGTTACTTGTACAACATTCTGTTTCTACCTCTTTGTTTTATCTGATTCTTCTTTTTAGATTCTAGGTTGGTAGGAAGCTTTTTTTTCTTCTTCTTATGAGTTGATTTTATTTGTTTATTTCTTGACAAATTAGTACATGGATATAATATATTCTGGTTATACTCTCTCCCATCCTTTTATTGCCCTCCACACCCCTGTCAACCCTGCTCCTCACACATCTCCTTAATTTCTTGTCATTCGCTTTCTTTTTGTGTAGAGACCCATTAAATTCAGCCAGGACCATCCAGAGGTATGGGGTTATCCACTGGAGCATGGGGCCCTCACCAACAGTTATACCAATGAAGATAATGAGTACACTGATAAAGAGGGCTTCCTTATGAGGCTATCCCCATTCATTACTGAATGTTGACAGGCCCACTGTTGTGTAAGCCCAGTACAGGTAAACACAGTCACTGTGGGTTCAAGGTCACAACAGAAAGTTCTTGCCCTGTAGACAGTATTCTTCACTTCCTTCATTTTCTTGCTCTCGTATTCCCTTGGTCTCATTTTTTGCAGTGCTCTTTAAGTTTTAGAGGAGTGGTCACAAATGTCCTATTTATTAAAGCTGAGCACTCAAAATTCACCTATTATTAGACTCTAGCAGCCAAAAGTCTTTGCCAGTTCACCATTTTTCACTGCAAAGGAAGCTTCCCTTATGTTTTTCTCAGAGACCAATGCTTGTCTGTCATTGTAAACAAATGTTTAGAAGGCAGTTGACACCAGGTTAATACAGCAAAAGTACAATAGTAACTTCCATCCTATAGCCTATGACAACACCCATCGCAGGCTTTACATTAATTTATAGGATAAAGCATAAAATCCCTCCTGTAGAGCAGGTTTCAAATCCAATCAGAGAGTCATTAGTTATCCCCACAAGAGTCACCACACTACTGTATAAGTCAGCGCCCCTTGCCTGTCAGGTCAGCATTACAACATTCAAGGTCAACCTCTGAGTAAGATCACTAATAACTTTTCTTCCTCAGCTACATGCATGGTTAACTTCTGGCACTATAAAAGTTAAGCACTAGGGAGGAAGCTTCTAGTTCAGTCACAGCTTGATTTCTGCATGTTTTGCAACCAAGGTATATGGTGTCTTCAGCAACATGTTCTTTTTATATTTTTTCCTTATATAAAGAATTACAACTTTTATCTTAGATATTCTGGGTTTCGGGATTCATTAGCACAGGTCAGGCTTTCTTTTTTTTAAGTGCAAAATTCTTTTTATTAATTAATATTTTTTATTTACATTTCAAATATTATTCCCTTTGCAGGTTTCCCAGCCATAAGCTCCCTATCCCATCCCCCTCCCCTTCTTCTATAAGGGGGAACCCTCCCCAACCACTCCTCCTTCTCTCCCCCACCCCAACATTCCCCTGCACTGGGGAATTGGCAGTGGCAAGACCAAGGGCTTCTCCTTCCATTCATGCTCAACAAGACCATCCTCTGCTACATATGCAGCTGGGGCCATAGGTCTGTCCATGTGTAGTCTTTGGGTAGTGGTTTAGTCCCTAGGAGCTCTTGTTGGTTGGTATTGTTGTTAATATGGGGTTGAAAGCCCCATTCAGCTTCTTCAATCATTTGTCTAATTAGCAATATGTTCTTATCATGTAGGTTTGTTGGGCAGCCAAGAATAATGACAATAGCCTATGTTCTTTTGGGGGATTCCAGAGACATCCTGGAGGAATTTCATAGATAAATACTCCACATCTGGCACTGAGAATTTCACTTCATCACTTTGGATCCCAGAATTGGCATTATCTACCCATGCAGCATACCTCCATCCAAACTCTCATATATGTAAATTATCACATAGCTGTGAGCATATGTAAAGCATTATATAGAGTAGAAGGTTTCTTATGAGTTTTTATTCTTCCCTCTACTAGACTACAAGCTCTCTGAGGGTTGAAAAGCTATCTGGTTATACTTATTGGAACAACCTTACACTCAAGAACAGGGGATGATTCATGGCAGGCACTAAGTAGTCCCTACATACTTAACACGATATTTAATATGTCTATCCTAATAAGATTGTGCTGAACCATTACAGCCGAATCTGTATGACCAATAGCTAAGTAAGAGGAGTGGATTTTCAGATGAACAACATATCTGAAGTATTTTCTCATGTCCTAATCTCAAAAACACATTATAGTTGAGCTACAGGGCTGGAGGGAGCTATGCCTATCGTCTCTGCAATGAGAGAAGGTGCTACAGAGGCCTTTTGACAGTGTGTTACTCTAGAGGGTTAAACTTCCCAGCTGGACCTCCAGAGTGCTTCTACTTCTACATCCCTGGGGACTGCTTTTTGCTTTAAAAGAAAAGCAGGCTGGGTAATTTCTGTGCCAGACAATATTGCACAGCTTCTCAAGTCTTGGCAAACTCATCCTGGGAGGCAATGTCATCTGTTAACGCCCCAGGAGCAATTAGATTTACTTAACAAAAACAGAATGGTGTTTGTAAAGTAGCTTGAAAGAGTCCATGGGGTACATCAAAATTGATTTTAAAGTAGGTCAGATCTGTTCCATACCTAGTCCAATTGTGATGGATAGGCAAGCAAATTGAGTTACACAGTGGTTTTGCTTGTGGGTAGGGGAAGCTACTGAATCAACTGCTTGTCTTTGGAAAACTTCAAGTACAAGATTGCAAGCAACTCTCTCAGCCAGAGTCCTGGACTCCAGGGTAGAGGAAGTGCCACATCCATATTCTCTTCCAGTATTTTCTTTCTACACATGCTTTTGATTTGAGGCTGTGCATTGAATGTGGCGCTCTGCAGTCAACAGATCTAGTTCACATCCCCCGCTGTTTTGAGACAAGGTATATAATCCTATTTCATCATCTCTAACATAGCAATCTCAATAATAGTAGAGGCCATATAAGACTGGTTCAGAATTAATTAGTGATGGATGTGGTGTACGTGACACATTGAAAACACATTATAAATGCTGCATATTGCCAGTGATTGGCATATCCTACTCTATTATACTTGAGAAGCAAGTGGACAGCAAGACTCCTTTCTCCTGGCTTGGCTTTCCTGGACAAGTCTCTCCAGAAGTTTATATTCAGATTGTATAGCTGCTGGATATTCAATTCATGTGAACATTTGCCATTTAAGATGTGGCCAGTGTCAGTTTTACTTCTAGAATTCTTCTAATCCTACAGTTCCCCCTATCAGTTTCTCACCAGAATAAAAATTTAATGTCTGAAGAAAAAAACAAAACAACAGTCTGTTATTCCATATTGCTCTTGAGGGATGGCGTGTTTCCATTTTGGAGAGCATTGATGTGCAGACCTGACATCCCAGGGAAGCATAGGGAATGTTGCAACAACCCTGCAGGCAAACTGCGGGATGGCTCTGAAGATAGATTTTATATCTCTACATGCTTCTGCCAACTTGCTGAGATCTGACAGAGACCCCCTCTCTTCCCAGTGGGATGTTTAGGGAAAAACAATCATCTTGTTTAGCTTCTCCCTTCCAGAAGGAAGGATGGAGGAACAAGTAGGACCTGTGCTGTGCCCAGAGAAATGTTTACTGCCTGTGCTCTCTAGGAAGAGGCTGGGCAAAGGCTACAATGCAGAGCTGTTTGCTGAATCCATGCTGCCAAAGTCAGAGGCAAAAATAGGAGAAATTTGTCTCGAGTGAATAATATCTACATTCTTTCACGTATTAGTGTTACAAACTTTCATTGACAGTAGCCCGTGTTAGCCACTCTTCTAAATACTGAAAAATATTATAATACATTTTCCAGTTACTGCAGAAACCAGGTAAGCGAAATCCCCACCCTTATCCAGAAACTTTCTCTTTGCAATAGATGAAAACCACCATCGATTAAAATGCAGAGTGGCAGAGCCCAGTTCCAACCAATACAATCTACAATAGGACTTCCGGACCTAAGGAACAAAGAAGGCTACAAGACTGTAAAAGCCAGAGGATCAGAGAGCTTTTGTGAGGTTGTGTCTCCTAGTAAAGTTAGAAGGTACACCAATAAAATATCAGCAGCATGACTGATCGAAGAGTTGAACAGGCTGAACCAATAGACATGCTAATGTGGATGGGGAAAAGCTTAGGAGGCCTCAGCTCTACCTACACAAAGAACTAAAGGCAACTAAAGAATGCTGAGATCAGATAAATAGTCTTTCCCAACAAGGAACACATTAACTGGAGATCCAATACCAAGTGGTCATCCCTGAGAACAAATACAGACTAGAAGACTGTATTCGTAGACTGTATAAGTAGACTAAGTAGGCTGTACTATGCATTTAGGAATGTAACCCTCCCCAGTATGGTGTGTGTGTGTGTGTGTGTGTGTGTGTGTGTGTGTGTGTGTGTGTGTGTGTGTGTGTGTGTGTTGTTGGCATGGAAAGTAGTATGGTTTGGGAGGTTGACCTGTGTTCTAGCTAGACCAGTGGGTAACTGGAGGCAGGTGTTGAAATGCTACCTATCTGCCTCTGGTTTAAATCCACATCTTCCCAGTCACAATTGGTTAAGCTCCCTAAACTGAGCCACTGCAATCCTCTCCTTCCTCAAGCTGCTTTTGTAATGAATTTTGTCAGGGGAACCAGAAAAGTAATTAACACATGTATTAATTAAAAAAAGAAAAGACAAACACAGTTTCAGCTATCACAGAGCAGGAAGCGCTAACATCAAGAACCTAACTACAGGGTCAGTGGGCCCTTTAGAGAGATGTTGGCGATGAGACAGGTTTTCGGGGGCCAGAGGGCTACTTTTGGATGGGATTGCCATGGAAAGTCGTTTTCCCCTATGCTGCCTCATGAAGAGTCAGTCACATGTATACTAAACTTCTGAAGGATTAGTGAATGTGTTCTATATGTAATTCAATATCATGTAACTGAAAATCTTCACTTATAAAAAGAAATTTTTCCCTTTTTATCCAGAGGTTCCTTCCTTTAGCACAGGTCTCTGACACTGGCTTGCCTAACTGCAGGAGCACATGTGAAGAGCAGAGTTGATGCCTCAAGAGGATTCTCCTGTCTTATAATGGGTCAGGCATCAGGAGGACGAAATAAAAATTAAACAAGAGAGATGCCTTATTTTTCCCCTTCTTTATAATATTCCTTTAAAGACCTGTAATTATAAAATTATATTCATAATGTGAAAGTTCTATCATCAGTCTAAAAGTTCATTGGCAGATGAGAGGATAAGCAAATTGTGTAATGGAATCCTGCTTAGCTAAGGAAATTCTTTCATAAATCCTTTGTGAAAACACGAATGGCAGGGAATCTGGAGGACACTCTCTTGAACAAAATAGGCCGGACCGAGAAAGATGAAAATCACAAGATTTCCTTCATAAGAGAAACCTTTAAACACTGACCACCGAGAAGCAGACTGCTAACCCCCAGGGCACGCACTGGAGAAGGATGGGGAGGTGCAGCAAAGGATATTACAACAATCTCAGCCAGGTAGAAGTGGTTTGAGGGGTCCACTGTACAAGATGGTGGCCACAGTTATTATACTGCACTCGTGAAATTGCTAAGAGAGTTGATTTTAAATGTTCTTAGGACAACATTAAATACAAGAGGTAACTCATATGCTAATTCACTCAGTTAGTCATCCCATAAGATGTACACATTTTCAAAACATACTTTATGTAATAAAGATACACACAATGCTTGCTTGCTGACTAAAAGCAAAACAAGACATAAGACCTAAAAATTTATAATCGTGAATTTCTTCTCTGCCCTCTGACAAGGAAATCCTTTAAAAAGCCCCTTGATCATTTTATGACCTAGCAATATCTTCCCGTATGGTGCGGCGTGGCATGCTTTGAGGTTTAAACATCCATGCATACTTGTTTATGAAAACCTCAGGGAGCCAACCAGTATCTGCAGGAGTGTTTGGAGCTTAACCTCAGTGGGTACCATAACTTTAGCAAGTGCCCTGTGCCACATTAAAAATACAAAACAAAACAAAAAACCTATAGGTTGCTCATCCCCCAAAACCAGCGAATTTATGAAAACTGTAACAAATCATACATTCACAAGCCCGCACTTCTTGACTTAGCTATGCAAAAGGATGGTATTCCTTCTTATCTCAGCAGTCCGTTCAAGGGTTCCTGGAATACAGATTATGTTATAGTCATACCACAATAATAACCATACACTCTTGTGCTAGCATTGTGGAAATACTTTTTATTGGGATAGAATTACCTTATTTATAATTTTCAACAATAGCGAAGTGACTCTTATGAGACCCTTTTTAAGTAGAATAGGGAAATACACCTCTTTAGCAGAACACATTGTTTAATCTTTGAAAGTTAGACTCAGCGACTCCTGAGGATTTTGTTGTTTTATTTTGAATGTGTCTTTCAAGTAAAACCTTAAGTGGAGCTAGCGGCATACAAGACTGAGAGCTGAGCTGTGCCCTCAGGAACAGAGGCCACAGAATCTCCTGCTGTATCCTGCAGATACCCCCAACCTCACTGGGCATCTACCCAGATGATTCAAGAATGCCTAGGGGACTGTGTCGACCACAGTGCAGGGGCAGACACGCCCGTGCAGATGACCTCACTGCCTTCCTGTCTACTTTCAGTTTGTCCTACTTTCATTTAGTTTCTCACTTGAAGTGGGCAGCAGTGTCAGAGCCACATTTTGTGTGACCTTGTCAGCTCGTGGATGCTTTCTTCCTGGCTCCTCTGTTAACCTACCCCGAACCTTGAATGAAATAGGCTTTTATTTGCCTCCTCATTTTATGGAGTTCGAGACAGTGTTTCAGAGAAGCAGAGTGATATGTAAATAACCTTGCACACGTCTTTCCTGCTGCACCGTGCCTGCTAGATTCTTGTGTTCAGTTTGTGCTGTTAGTCCTCGACACTGCTCTATGCATCCCTTGAAGTCAAAGACCAACAGTCCCCACGTTATGTCCTCTGTGCCTGGCAGACACTGCAGACACATTGAACACCATAGAACAGTTGAGTGATTTCTGTTCTCTGTGTCATCCAGTGGCGTGTGCCCGTGTGGAGGGAGCAAAGTAACATGGAACCTCTGTTTGAGCCCAGAGACTATTCCCTATGCTGAACTTTTGAAGGTCAGTCCTGCAGTCGGAGCACAAACTAATGACGGTATACAGAACGGGAAGAGGAAAAGAAGCCATCTCTCTTGCATAAGCTAAAGTTTCCAATACATCATGCGCGTCTACGGTTCTGTTTGCTCTATTACTTAGAATGATTCCCCCGCTTGGTACAAGTAAAGGATGATTCAGAGAATGCAACATTTCATTTATCCTTCCAGCCTTCGGGCATCCCAGAAGTCACAGGTGCTATTGCCCGTATTTAATCCCCTTCAAATCAGGGTGGTGCCATCTACCAACGAGACAGCTCAGTACACACATTTTTCTCTATCTTAGTGCCGTGGCAGTTTAAGAGACCAATCTTGTTCCTGGAAAAGATGCACTGTCCTAATAAAAAGGATCTCGATCGATGTGGTTTTCCCAGAGCTGATGTTGGCTGCTCTACAGATGCAGCCTCAGGAGGGGCTTTCTGTGGGGTGTGCGAGTGATGTTTCATATAGGATTTACACCTGATAGGTCTGAGTTTGAATCCTGGGTCTCCCACATATCATATGAATGACGCTGGTGATGGACCTAATCTTGCTAGCCTCCAATTTCCCTATCTGTCAATCAGAGATAATAACGTCCATGTCATTTGATTGCTGAGTGAGAGGAGTAGGGCATGTGCTTCCTGTGCAGAGTAACCTTGAGAGAAGATTTTATGATATTGACTCTAAATATGAATTATGGTGTATCTGTTCCTGTGTGTGGGGTGAGTGTGGGATTAAGTGAATATCCTTCTATAAACAAGGCATTCCCTCCCCAATCTGCTCTTCTTTTGTTACTATTATTATTATTATCTACTATTATTATTATTATTATTATCTACTATTATTATTAATTTTTACATTCCAGATTTTGTTCCCCTCCTGATCCACCCTCTGACTGTTCTACATGCCATACCTCCTCCCTACCTCCTTTGTTTCCACAAGTTTGTCCCCACCCTACCTACCCCACCAGACCTCTAAACTCCCTGGGGCCTCCAGTCTCTTGAGGGTTAGGTGTATCTTCTCTGACTGAACCCAGGACTCCTCTGCTGTATATGTGTTGAGAGCCTCAAATCAGCTGGCTTATGCTGCCTGGTTGGTGATTCAGTGACTGAGAGATCTCAGGGGTCCAGGTTGATTGAGACTGCTGGTCCTCCTACAGGGTCTCCCTCCTCCTCAGCTTCTTCCAGCTTTTCCCTAATTCTACGACAGGGGTCAGTGGCTTCTGCTTATTCGTTGGGTGCAAATAACTGCATCTGACTCTTTCAACTGCTTGTTAGGTCTTTTGGTTGGCAGTCACGATAGGTCGCTTTCTGTGAGTGCCCCATAGCTTCAGCAGGGCCTTCAGGCCTCCCCTTGAGCTGGATCCCACTTTGGGCCTGTCACTGGCAACCACAAGGTGGGGGAAGGAGAGAGGAACCTGGGAAGGAAAGGGGACTGGGAGCTGGGAGAAGGGAAAATGATCTGGTATTAGATAGGGGAAAAGGACTGAAGCCTGAGGACCAGCAGAAAGACCTAAACAGGCAACCTCAGGAGGTAGGGGGAAGTTGGAGGACCCTCCAGAATGTACCAGGACTCAAAGGGAGGGACCCTAGATGAGATGCCTTATAGTGGGGAGAGGGAGCTTGTAGAGCCCACATCCAGCAGAAAGACAGGGCACCAAGTGAGGAATGGGGTTGCTATTCCACAGGTCAAAGCTCTGACCCATAATTGCTCCTGACTAAAAGAACTACAGGGATGGAAATGGAGAAAATCCTGAGGAAAAGAAGGTCCAATCTCCTCTTCTTAGGAGTAGCATCAGTTCTGATTTGATGAGCCAGCCTTTAAAAGACCCCTGCCTCATGCTTAGCATTCTGATAGGGATAACAGGCATTTAATCTATGCCCTCATTTAACCCACTACAAATCTGAGAGCCTTGCCTGATAACCACAAAAAGAAAGACATTCTGTAGCTACCTGAAGAGTTTGATTCTCCATATTTTTCATAGTGTTAGGACCCTTGGGTGGGGTCCCTTCTCATTTGTAGCCTCCCAAATACTCTGTTTTGCAAAAAGAGAGTTTCATAGTGGAGAAATGTAAGCTCAGGGTTTGAGAAAGTAACCTAAATTTCAGGTCTGCCACTTCATTATGGGATGAGCTATGAAGCACCTGTTAATTCCTGGACTTCTACAAGGCCCTCCCTCATAGTGTATAATACTCTGGAAGGAACAATTGATTGCTTTTGATAGGTGATATGGTAGGTGGGTAGGGGAACTTTTCTATTCTGCACTCTAACAAAGGCACATTTGGGTGACATATTGTTAACAGGAATCTGCATACACACTGTTCACTTAGCATGTACACACTATTAGTATTTGTTTGTTCCTACTTAATCACTGTCTTCCTAGTCCAGTTTCTACACTGCTAGAAGAGTACAAAGTTGATCCAGGCAGAAACCATCTAGATTTAGTGTTTTAATAAATGCCTGGGCAAGTTTAGCAGGAGGAACAGAATGTCAACTTTAAGTTGCCCATCCAAGAGAACATGTCAAAAGACATTTGGTATATCCAAGACTGAGCTTCTGCACACATTCTTCAGACATTAGTTTTTGGCACAATGCTAGCAGTCTTCCTTTATAGCCATAGCTTAGAACTTTCCAGATTGAGGTATATAGTAACAAAGTGCCTGATCCACGTGGATTTAATCTACAAATAAGCAAACAACAAAAACCACTTTCCATGCACTGTACTTAGGAGAATCCCCAATCAGGGGAGTTCTGTACCCAACTTCATACTACAGATGCCCTACTCCAGCACTCATACAGTGCACCTGGGGTTGGGACTGATTAATAGAGCATCTTTCTCTGTTTCAGGATATTTGATCACACCGTGTACCCTGAGAAAGGGTTATTTACTGAAAAAACTGTTTCTAGTTGTGGTATGTCTTAGTCCTTAGCACACACTTTTAATCTCTCTGGCTGGAATACAGACGCAACCTTAATAAACACCTTTAATCCTAAACAATGAAAATAAGGTTAGTTTGTAGAAGGAAGCACCCATGTTCGAAAGTGATATCAAACTGAGCAGCAGACAAATCAGGGAAAGATTTGACAGAATAGGATACGTCAAGTTCTCATGAGAACAGAGAGGAAAGGGAAGCTACTTGAAGGATACTTCAGAGAGAGAGAGAGAGAGAGAGAGAGAGAGAGAGAGAGAGAGAGAGAGAGAGAGAGAGAGAATGGTTTTACCAGGAGAGTATAGTCTAGACACAGGAGAAGACAGAGTGATCCAGAGAATGATATCAGAACAGATTGTCAGAGTTAGTTTGAGACCAAGCAGACCAATTTATTGAGAAGCTGAGAGAAGCCAGGTTGAATCCTCATCTTGGAGAGGAGATTGAGTCAGAACAGCTAAGTTGTCCTTATTCAGGGCGAGCTTATTCAGCACTAAGTCTCAGAGGCTAAAAACACTAGATAAAATTGTAAGGAGGCTAGAAAATTCCAGGACCAAGGCTAGGTTAGCAGACTGAGGCAATAGCCTTGGAGACAACAATGAATACAGGAGAATCAAAGTTACTTTGACTTGCCTCCAGGATCTATAATTCTCTTAAGTAGTCTCCCCAAGTGATCAGGTAGATTTCATTTTGCTCTTATTTCCTTGTAGGATAGAAGTTTCTAAATCCCTGTGAAGACCAGAAGCAACTAAGCTGATCTTGAAGAACCACAGAAGAGAAGTACCTGAACTACAAACACCCACAGAGTGAAGGATAAGTCCAAGGGATGAGGCTGAGAGTGGAGAAGGCACGCTAAGTTTCCGAGGGTGTCAGAAGCATGGCTGCCCACCTGAGCAGTGGGGCAAGAATGAGCTCCAGAATGATGGCCTGCCTCTGTTTGCACTGTCTTCTCACTGTATGAATTACTGACTAGAGAGGAACTAGGAGTTAGTTTACCATCTTCTCAGATTTCTAGCTCTTTGAATAAAGAAGGGTTTTAAAATATTGAATTCTGTCTCTACCCACTGATATCTCCAAGTGATAAGTCACCATGAATTTCAGTATTCTGGTCACACCCTGAATCCTTTATTGTCCTTTCCTGTGTCCTAGAAAAGGCTGATCTATAGGGGGGCTGGGGAAAACATCTGGTGTCCAGTCCTCCTTCCATACACCTTCAGTGTCCCCACTGCGTACCTGCATTTTGGCGTCCACCCACATGTGGTACACACCAAACTAAGCATGCCAAATGCAGGGTCAAGTGGCATCTCCTCGGCCGACTCACCAGGTAGGCACTGAATACCGTATTCAGTGTGCACATGAGGATTTCACTGCTCTCAGGCTTGGACAGAGAAGCTTCTTTTTTCCCCAGTGGAAACAATAAATCCAGAGACTCATAATTGGTTAAAGCCGTGAGAATAAGTGCTTAGCTCCGAGTGAGACATATTACACCCTCCAAGGTTCAAGGCCCATTCGGGAAGAGAGAACAGATAGCATGTAAGAAGGATAGGATGTGGAGGATCTCATGAAACACTGCCTTCTCGATATGACCTGGCCATTATGATCATGAACACACTGCAGCTCTGGATACTTGCAAAAGACCTGCATGAATACAGATAACAAAGAAGTAGGAATAGCTTGGAAGTCAAAAGAAGACAGCAGGAGGGGGAGAAAGGAGAGAAAACAGGAAATGGGAGGGGTTGAATATTGTGGGATGATGTCATTACGCAGGTGAAGGCAGGTACAAGATAGAACGAGGCCTGTCATTGGACGAGAAGGAAGGTTGAGCAGGAGAAAAGTTTGAAGGAAGAAGAGGAAACTGGAACGGGAAGGCAGAAGAAGCCACGGAGAGAACATGGAGGCTGACATTAAGATTCCACTTTGTGTATTTACAGATTGTTATGAACATTTTTAAGGGACGGATGTGTATAGGGCCTTGTATGTTTAGGTGGGCAATTATATCTTATCAATTGGACAGAGGTTTTTGTGTTGTGTGTTCATATATATAGTGATTTAAGTTTAAGAGAGCATGTGGCAGCTAGAGACACTGAGTCACCACGGAATTGGGTTATGTGTTTCTGGCAAGATATCTACTACCAATTATCTTGGGGCACTGCGGTGCTGGACCAAGTGGGGGCAAAAGACATCATTTTATTTTTTAATAATCTTATAGCAACAGCATATGATCATAATCAATTGTATACATGAATCAAATTGTCACAAGAAAAAAAAAGAACAACAAGGAAATAGAGGCTCAGAGAGGTAATTTCTGCAAGGACACACAGGCTGTGAGAACAGGAACAAAGATTTAAAATGTAGAAATCTGATCCATAGTACATGTTTGGATATACTGAAAATTTTAGTTTTCCTTTATTAATTTCCACGTCCAATTCAAAGCAAGGCTGAAGTCTCCTGGCCTGAATTCTATTTTGTACCCTAAATCTAAAGGTTAATATGTATAGAGAGTTCAAGTGTTTGCAGAAGAACCTTGTTACCTTTAGTACAAGTGATTGGGTATTGCCACTCAGGGCAAAATCTGCTGAGTGTTGATGCATGCACTTAGGAGACCAGGGTTCCTGCAGACCATGTTTATCTTCTTACTCACTAGAAAGCTGGTTTTACTCAGGATGCATAGGAGAAAACCCAAGTGTTCTTCAGGAAGCCCTTTACCTCTTAGACCCTGATTCTTATTACAGCATGGTTGATCATATCCTGTCCCATGTACCTCAGAGAACTCATTAGATGATAAAGTTAAGCTCATAAAAATGACTTATAAACTATTCTGTCCTTCAGAGAAATTATGGGTAAAAAGAGAATGAATAGGACAGACAAGTTCCTTGTTCTCAGACAAAAGAAGCAGATAACTAGACAATCCCATGAATTATCAATGGTGGTTGTGTCAATGCCTTGGAAGGAACAAAAAGAGTGAATAGGGCATTTGAGAAAATAGTTTACTTAACAGGATGATCTTATGGCCACCAAGCATCACTAGGCTATTGGTACTCAAGGTAGGGAAAGAAAGAATATGCATGTGTGCCCTCTTTTGTCCCTCAGGATACCAGTATTGCTGTTGACATATTTAGTGCTCAAAAGACATAGGCAAGAAGGAAATGCATACTTTCTAAGTTGAAAAATGTGCATTATATAAATGTGTACATCAAGTTTCATTCTAATTCCTCATTTGATTAACATATCTCACCTACTAGAGTGGATGAACTGACAGACTAGCAGGCTGCCTGGCTTCTCAGACAAGCTGACATTCCAGTGGGATGGTGGTGTTGGGGCAAAGGGCTGAGCTCAGGAATACTGAAATGAGAACCAGTGCGATTGAGGTGTGGTGAAGACTTAATGGGTTTTCAAATCTTCAGCAGAGGCTTGGCAGATAGCAAGAGCTCAACAATTTAAATTATGACTTCAGACACAGTTCATAGATGATTCTGTGGCACTAGGGCAGAGGTGTCCCGGACTCACATCAAGGGAATTCCCACCCACTTGACCTTCTTCTTTAAATTTTTGTTGACTTCATTTTACTAGAGTAAGGACACTTTACATGACTGAGCTTAAAGTCAAAAAGAAAGTCAATTTTCAATTACTTCAATTACTTTCCTCAGTTCCTCTCAGGTTGTCTGAACTTGGAGAAATTACCTCACCTCTCTGAGCCTCTATTTCCTCAATGTTGCTTTCTTTCATTGACAGTTCCATACATATATACAATCTATTATAACCATTGTTCAACTCCTCTCTTATTTCCTCGCTCATCTTCCTACTCCTGATGACTCCTTTACTCTTCTCAGTTATTCCTACTAATTCTTCATCTCTATTCCATCAGGTCTTTGGCAAGTATCCAGAGCCACAGTGTGCTTATGATTGTAATGGCCCTGTCATATCCAGAAGAAGGTCTCCTCAATGAGACTTCCTTAAGTCTCATTGAAAAATATGTATATTTACATGCTCAGCATCGCAATTGTGTCTCTTTCCTGATTCCATTCCTTCAGGCATGGACAGGCATGGTAGCACTCCAGTCTGATGACAGTAGCTAAGGAGGTTTTCTTGGGTACCCCTCCTGTTTTATAATCCTTTCCATAACCCAGGCAGAAGAAGGCTGAAGCGGCAGTGTTCCAGGTAGTGGTGAGATCACTGTAGGTCTTCTCTGCTCTTGATTTCTTATCATTGGAGAAAATGCCACAGGCCTTTAACATGGACTCATCAGCCCTGATGTTTTCTCTGATGATCCCAGAGGGATATTTTCAACTCTGTCCCAGTTCAAGGATGAGTAGTGATGATGAAATCTCTCAATCATTTTCCATCTTCTTGGAGAGAAATGCTAGGCAAACGTCAACCATGCTGTGTGTCTTATAGTCCAAGGAAACGAAGGTAGATATGCTTCCTCCCAGACTGGGAGACAAAACCTAGCATGGGCTGAAGAGAAAAATGAAAAACAGCCGTTATTTTCTGCAGGCTGGAGAATGATGTATGTTCCTGTTGGTGACCTAGTACCTCGGAATTTGTCTTTCGACACCGAGTTCTCTCTTGCTGCTTGAAGTGCTTCATTTTAAAAATGTTAGGACTTTTTCCCTCTCAGTTAACTGCAGGAACATTAAATGCACAACTTTATCAAAATGACACAAGATATATGTTTCTGCCAGCAGCAACAGGAGAGGATTAACAATTCAAATGGGAGTGGGACGTTGCTCTCACAAGATGAGAAGGAAGTTTGATTAGAGCCCTGCAATGTTCCTCACCTGAAGCATACTATTACACATTCAATGGCTCCTGAAGTCCTAACAGAGGGAAGTTTCATTTTTAATGTTATTCCTTTTCTCTGAGGTCAGAGCTACTGGTACACATTTAGAGTATGTGACCATATTCAAGTCATTCACAATGTAATGGTCACTTGCTTAACATCTGATTCCTGAACTTCATCGTGACTTGAATTACTCTCCATTATGGAATCTGATATATAATTCAGCAAAGGACCAAGATTTGGAGCTACACAGAGTCTAGGGGAAAGGAACAGGGAGCTCTAAGGAAGAGGAATCCCAAAGGAGGAAGGCATTAAATGGGACAGAATCTTAGCTTTCACCATTTTCTAATCTACTCTTACTTGCCTGTATACTTGATCATCATTTGACTCTCCTCACTTGGATGGAAACATTATTATCAGAACTAGCCTGATGTACACAGAACAGAGCAAACATATAGTGAATTAAAGGACACACCCAGAACCTTTGAAATCCACCTTATAAGCATTGCTTTAGAGGTAAATATGTGGTTCTTGTTTTAGCTTGGTTTCCTTTGGGAGCAGAGCATGGTGAAAGTAATGGGCTGGAAATGTATTTAGGGATGCAGTTCCAAGGACTATGCAAGGATCGCTGTGGAGGTTCGAGAACGTGAGGAAGGGCATCCAGAAGGTACTAGTGAGTCATTGTGAGGGAGCTTTCAATGAACTGGATATATCACTGAGAGAAGGAAGGGACACTTGTGATACCTCAGCAGCTATGACCGTGCTTTGCTGCCCTATGGACGAGTAATTCTTCTGTTTTTGACTGCACCTTAGGAGTACTCACAGGTTGTCTAAGGAGTTCTTGGAAGCAGAGATAGAAATATCTGGTGGAGGCGAAGCATTGTTAAGATGCTGTCTCCGTTTCTTGATAATTGTCCTAGGTACCACAATCCACACTCTACATTTGTTATTGGCCCTCATATAAGTACAGTGGCATTTCCTCCCTTTCCTATCGCCTCTCCTGGGGTTTATGAAGAGTTTTGTGAATATCTGGCATCAGAGTACAGTAATGTATTTTACACAGGAGTTTGCAGAAGATTGCCAGAACAGGTATAGATTCTACAGTCAGAGGGAGCGTGGCAAGGATACAGGATGCAATGCATTTTGACATTGCAGTTTGCTAAGTAAACATTTTTTTCTGTTTTCTCTGAATATAGATACATGATAAATGAAATAACTTCTTCCTCTTATTCCCATGGTAATTCCCAATGTATTACCATTTCTTGACAGCTAGCAACATGCTATTACTTGTTGTGTATGTTATGTCAACCATGCTTCCCTAAGACATCTTCCCGAGTCTCAGATTTTTATTTTTAGAGTAGCTTTTTGTCCCTTGATATTGCTAATTCTATTTCAAATGTCTCAACTCATTTGGGGGCCTTAGGGACATGTGAGAGGAAAAACGGCTGTTTTATGGATCTTAGAAATCCTGTGGGTCCGAGATCCAATAACATCCCCAAGTTTCCACTTGGCAGTTGTGATTCTAGGCTTTCATTCAGAAAAGGGTCTGAATTATTTGTCTGGGGATTCTCAAGACTTACTACTAAGTATTAAGGCAGCAAAGAACTGCAACCCCAATTGCTTCCAAGTACCATAAATAGAGCATCCAGACATTTTTGGGTAGAAATCCTTTCATTCCTAACCTATATCTCCTTATATTGTCTTAAATCTCAGTATTAGTCACCTTGAACTCTGACCTTTAAATGGACCACTTGGATTTTCTCAGAATCTGTATTTCTTCTCATCTAAGACTTTTCTTCAGCTCCTCTTTGTCTGAGCCATTGATCTTCATGATCTCCCTCTATTATTGAGTCTCTGATGTAATTTTTTCCTCTCCTGCCTTTATTTCATAGCTTTCATTCTTCCTTTGTTTTAGGTTTTATATGCATGGTATTTTATTGTCTGCTTGGGAATTAGTGTGAAGTTTAGCTTTTTTTATTTAGCTATTGTTTAAATAAATAATATATTGTATTTAGTTTAGGTCAAGGTTGGTGAATCTTGGCTGTAAAACACCAGGTATGAAATATTTGGAGATTTATAGATTCAATATATCTCACCTTATTTTCTTCCGTACTTCTTTAAAAAAGCAATCAGTGGCTGTGGTGGTTTGGATGAGAATGACTCACATAGGTTCATAGATTTAAATGTTCGGTCCCTAGTTGGGAGAACTATTTGGGGAGGATTAGGAGGTGTAGCTTTTTTGAAGGTGTACTCTTATTGGAGGAGGAGGTATATCAGTGAGGATGGGCTCTGAGATTCCAAAAGTCCATCTAGGCCACACCCACATAGTTCTAGTTCTTTTGCTCATGTGGTTGTTGCTTCAACAGTAGCTCTCAGTTCCTGCTCCAGTGCCTGCTGCCACACACCCTGCTCTGAGAGTCACAAAATCACATTCCAAAACCTTTACCAAGTCCCCAGTTAAATGCCTTCTCTTATGCATTACCTTGGTTATGGTATTTTGTTACAGCAAGTAACTAATACAGTGGTCTTAACTTGTAAGCTACATCCTGTAGCTTTCTGATCTTCAGGTCTCTGGTTATTAGTATATTATAATGTTAAAACTTAGTCAAGACTCCGACAAAATTCAGAAGAACAAACAGCTCTGCTGAGAAGTTAACCTGCATTTTCAGGCTCAATTATAGTTATTATTTGATGATGACCCATATCGGTTTTGTGGGTGGCCACTCATACTGTAGAACTGAAGCAAATAAGTTTGGATGACAACAAAAGACAGTTTAATGACTGACTGGGTGCATGGTCTGAGATGCCTAAGTGATTGAATTTGAATGGGAGTCTGAGCTCAATGCCACCCATGCCTGAGCTCTTTTCCACCATACTCCAGGCTCTTTGAAATAGTATAGATGCTATTACTCAATTAGTATCTGCTTAATGCATAGCCTCAAATGTCTCTAGCAAGTACAGTTCATACAATGTTGCTTTACTCCAGTCACTCACAACACTCCTAACCCAGATAGGCTGTTCTCTTCCCACATGGACGTGCTCATTCAGCCCAAGCACATGTTTCCTTGAAGAGACTGACAACTCAATGGACAATTGAAATGCAAGACATACGAGTGAATGCTTACGGTTTTGACCTTCTCACAACTGTATACATGTTCTATCATGCTGTGACTTCATAAGCTGTGTCATCATTCATAAAGTACTCATTAAAGTAAGGCCAGATTATAGTTCATCTTCCACTAGTTAATCTGGTATGTATTACTTTTTGCTTGTTATTGTTTTGGTTTTTGGTTTTTCATTTTTTGTTATTGTTTATTTTTTTGGTAAAAAGTACAGGACTCTTTTGAATAGCACAGGAAGGTAGAGTAAGAGAAGGTATGGGGCAAGACGTGCTTCAGGTTTATGTGTGTGAACTTTAACACAGTGGGGGACGTGTTTGGGGGAAAGATTTAGATTATGCCATTAGAAACCATGGGGTCATTGATGTCATAATCTTGTCAAGGAATATGTAAATGGTTTCCTTGGAAAAACATTTTTGTGTTTTTCATTCAGGGACTTTACTATTTGACTGCCTAAAGAACAAAAAAAATATTTCTTATTGTTTTGAATGACAGTATACTTGTTTTAGGTGCACTCCGCTAAAGTTCATCATTGTCACAGGCCATTTGGCTCCGTTCTCAGTCTTGCACTTTCTGCATTCAGCTCTTCTGCTTTTTTCAATGTCTTCTATGCCCTAGATCCATCTGCATTAGGCTTGTACTCATCCTGTTCCTTAGTGAGGGAGCACACCTCCCTACCTTCCTCTGGTGAAGTCCTCCTTTTCACACTTTGTACTTCAGCTGAAAACAGACTTCTGTGAAGATCCTGGCCTGATCCTGATTCTGCAGACTAGGACAGGCAGCATCCTTCCCGGGTGCCTTGTGGCCCCACTCCCACTATCGACATGTTATACTGTTCTACTCATCTCCCTAACCTGACGGCATATTCAATTTGAGTCTCCACCTTAAGAACTTAGCACATACCTAGCAGATATTAATACGCATTTGATGTGTATTTAAATAACAAATATTTCCTTACCTTCCGTTCCTAAGGATCCATTCTTGCTTTCTCGTGAGCATCTTTGCAGTGGAAATGAATACCTGGGTCCCTTGCCATCCCAACATCTGGACTACTAAAATTTTGTATTTCCAAGATTAAATGAGCAACTAGGTTTTGTTCCCATTTTTCCTCATTTTGTTCAACTTTGTAGACCATGTTGCTTAAGGAGATTTTTAGAAAAACTCCCACATGTTTTAATTTCAAATCATGTGGACTGCATAAGATCTCTACTATACTTTGTTTTAAATAGGGTTGTTGCCACTTCTTTGGAAGAAAGATGTTTCCTACATGTAAAGCAGTGAAAAATCATATAATTTATATTTGAATCCATTACTTTATTCATTTAGTAAAATCTCTCTGGGGAACAGTACACTCTCAGATATTAGCTAGTATTGACATTTGAACTTTCACAGGTTCTACAGGGCAGGAGTGTTCATGGCCCCAGTGTCAGGCAATGAGTTGCCTCTTTACCCCCTCTAGATACATAGATCTAGTTAAATTACATCCTTCTTAGCCCTTGAATATCACCTGTTCATAGTTTTCTGTTTGCCTTTTTCTGTAACAGCTGCAATCTCTGATCAATGAAACAATAATTAGTTATTAAAGATAGATTTGCCTGGATCTTAGCTACAAGCTGTAAGAAAAACATACCAATTGATTTTTTATATACATCTTCAATACTAACTAATACTAGGGAATATAATTCACAATGCAAAAGAAACATGGTGAACAGTGCTACCTCTACCCTGTCCTGACATCTTTCTATGGGTCCTGTGGTAATGTTACTCTCATGTAGACATTTAGTTCCTCATGCTATCTCTTCTGAATTTTATTAACTGGTTAGAATTGTACTTATCTGTATATTAAATAAATGCAAACCTTCTTAATTGTTTAAGATGAAATTTTTCCTCATTTAAATTTGCAACTCTACATCACCTTTGGGATATAGACCATGTAGAGGACTATGAGTCACATTTAGGAACTGTGAATTCATAATTAAGGTCTGTTCAGTTTTTAAGTGTGCAGAAATTTCAAGTTTAATTTATCTATAAGAAACACACTAATTTTAAAAATTTGGGGGTCTGGTGAATCTTGGACATGTCTTTCTATTTAAGTAATGCAGTGACATTGTCCCATTTCCTAACTTTTTGCAGTCTGACTTTTTACATTTATCAGGAGGAAGAGGTAGTCCCTTCCATCATTTAAATTCTGATGATAGCAGAAAAGCACATTTTTAAGAGCAGAAGCACCCTTCTTATCATGCATATGGAAATTCGCTAGTCTAGCATAACCACAAAACCACCTTCTCATATAAATTGTGCTTAAATAAATGCTTACAAACGTTTATAGTATTTCTGTTTTACATAACTAACAGTGGTTGGGATATATCCATTCAAGTTTGATATGACAAATTGAACCATTTACTAGATGTATTCCACTATTCACATGACCTGATTGAGTTGTTTATAAAGTGAGTTCCACGTAAATATCAATTTATTGGCTCAATTCATGTGAAACACGTTATTTTGGGACTCAGACATTATCAAGTGATGTCACTGACCTTTAGAAATGGCTGAGAGTTCTTTCATCATTCTGAATAAAATGACCCGGCGGAATGCAGCGAGAAATACAAATCAGACATTTGGTTTAGATTGAGCTGTTCCAGGGGAGAACTGGCCTTGTAAAGTGACACATAACAAGGAATTCTCTGAAATGTAACATTTTGATTCCCAAGGGAACTTCTCTGTTGGAATAACCTCAGCACATATTCCTTCGTTATCTCAGTAAATGTAAGGTTTTCCCTGTGAGGGTTTGTGTGATGGGAGAGATTATAAAGACACAGCTCCTTTGTCTAGTAGGAAGGGTAAAGTATGCAGATTATGTCAATAAGGACAGGAGGACAGAGGTGTTCAGGGACACGGAAATGATTCCAGTGTGCAGAGCATCTGAAAGGCATTATGAAGAATTCATGAAGGTGGCATTTGAGTTGGACCTTAAAGGATGCAAAGCCATTTGTGTTCTAAATATAAATACTCCCATTTCTAGAGAGCGGCCTCTGTCAGATGAACTTTCATGAATGGAAATATAAAACAGAGTAGTTCTCTGTTGTGTCCGGTGCTCATAGGACAGGAGTTCTTGGTAAAAGAGGAAGCAGTTCTACATTATTTATACCATGTGTTAAAAGAATAAAAAATGTATAAGTTGAAAAAAATTGATGGCTAAGATTTCTCCCTACCCATGTTGAATTGGTTTCCCAACTAGATCCTATCAGACAGGGTGGTCACTTTGCATTTTCCATCCTACATGGTTGCCAGGCAACTATCTCCTATGATGGAAGATGCCATTAGAGCAGCCTTTCCAAATGCCTTTTCTGCTGAACATTAGTGCCTTGAAGAAAAAAGAAATCTACAGACAGACAAAAGAGGACAGTGACAGAGCCTAGACTCCAAGACTCCAAGACTGTTTGTTACCAATGCCTGTTTGTCTTCTAAAAGATTTTGCAAAGCCCTTTAGAAAATGCAAACACGGCTGAGGCCGTGGAGAGCTCATAGGCAACACCCCGAGAGCAAACCTGAGCCTGGGGACCACAGGTAAGACAAACTTTTCTGCTACAAATGACTTGCCTGGTGAACTCAAGACACAGGCTCACAGGAACAGCTGAAGACCTGTAGAGAAGAAAAACTACGCGCCCGAAAGCAGAACACTCTGTCCCCATAACTGGCTGAAAGAAAACAGGAAAACAGGTCTACAGCACTCCTGAAACACAGGCTTATAAGACAGTCTAGCCACTGTCAGAAATAGCAGAACAAAGTAACACTAGAGATAATCTGATGGCGAGAGGCAAGCACAGGAACCCAAGCAACAGAAACCAAGACTACATGGCATCATCGGAGCCCAATTCTCCCACCAAAGCAAACACGGAATATCCAAACACACCAGAAAAGCAAGATCTAGTTTCAAAATCATATTTGATCATGATGTTGGAGGACTTCAAGAAAGACATGAACAACTCATTTAGAGAAACACAGGAAAACATAAATAAACAAGTAGAAGCCTATAGTGAGGAATCACAAAAATTCCTGAAAGAATTCCAGGAAAACATAATCAAACAGTTGAAGGAATTAAAAATGGAAACAGAAGCAATAAAGAAAGGACACAGAGAAACAACCCTGGATATAGAAAACCAAAGGAAGAGACAAGGAGCTATAGATATAAGCATCACCAACAGAATACAAGAGATGGAAGAGAGAATCTCAGGAGCAGAAGATTCCATAGAAATCATTGACTCAACTGTCAAAGATAATGTAAAGCGGAAAAAGCTACTGGTCCAAAACATACAGGAAATCCAGGACTCAATGAGAAGATCAAACCTAAGGATAATAGGTATAGAAGAGAGTGAAGACTCCCAGCTCAAAGGACCAGTAAATATCTTCAACAAAATCATAGAAGAAAACTTCCCTAACCTAAAAAAAGAGATACCCATAGGCATACAAGAAGCCTACAGAACTCCAAATAGATTGGACCAGAAAAGAAACACCTCCCGTCACATAATAGTCAAAACACCAAAACGCACAAAATAAAGAAAGAATATTAAAAGCAGTAAGGGAAAAGGTCAAGTAACATATAAAAGGCAGACCTATCAGAATCACACCAGACTTTTCGCCAGAAACTATGAAGGCCAGAAGATCCTGGACTGATGTCATACAGACCCTAAGAGAACACAAATGCCAGCCCAGGTTACTGTATCCTGCAAAACTCTCAATCAACATAGATGGAGAAACCAAGATATTCCATGACAAAACCAAATTTACACAATATCTTTCTACAAATCCAGCACTACAAAGGATAATAAATGGTAAAGCCCAACATAAGGAGGCAAGCTATACCCTAGAAGAAGCAAGAAACTAATCGTCTTGGCAACAAAACAAAGAGAAGAAAAGCACACAAACATAACCTCACATCCAAATATGAATACAACCGGAAGCAATAATCACTATTCCTTAATATCTCTCAACATCAATGGCCTCAACTCCCCAACAAAAAGACATAGATTAACAAACTGGATACGCAACGAGGACCCTGCATTCTGCTGCCTACAGGAAACACACCTCAGAGACAAAGACAGACACTACCTCAGAGTGAAAGGCTGGAAAACGACTTTCCAAGCAAATGGTCAGAAGAAGCAAGCTGGAGTAGCCATTCTAATATCAGATAAAATCAATTTTCAACTAAAAGTCATCAAAAAAGATAAGGAAGGACACTTCATATTCATCAAAGGAAAAATCCACCAAGATGAACTCTCAATCCTAAATATCTATGCCCCAAATACAAGGACACCTACATACGTAAAAGAAACCTTACTAAAGCTCAAAACACACATTGCACCTCACACAATAATAGTAGGAGATTTCAACACCCCACTCTCATCAATGGACAGATCATGGAAACAGAAATTAAACAGAGACGTAGACAGACTAAGAGAACTCATGAGCCAAATGGACTTAACGGATATTTATAGAACGTTCTAACCTAAAGCAAAAGGATATACGTTCTTCTCAGCTCCTCATGGTACTTTCTCCAAAATTGACCATATAATTGGTCAAAAAACGGGCCTCAACAGGTACAGAAAGATAGAAATAATCCCATGCGTGCTATCGGACCACCACGGCCTAAAACTGGTCTTCAATAACAATAAGGGAAGAATGCCCACATATACGTGGAAATTGAACAATGCTCTACTCAATGATAACCTGGTCAAGGAAGAAATAAAGAAAGAAATTAAAGACTTTTTAGAATTTAATGAAAATGAAGATACAACATACCCAAACTTATGGGACACAATGAAAGCTGTGCTAAGAGGAAAACTCATAGCGCTGAGTGCCTGCAGAAGGAAACAGGAAAGAGCATATGTCAGCAGCTTGACAGCACACCTAAAAGCTCTAGAACAAAAAGAAGCAAATACACCCAGGAGGAGTAGAAGGCAGGAAATAATCAAACTCAGAGCCGAAATCAACCAAGTAGAAACAAAAAGGACCATAGAAAGAATCAACAGAACCAAAAGTTGGTTCTTTGAGAAAATCAACAAGATAGATAAACCCTTGGCCAGACTAACGAGAGGACACAGAGAGTGTGTCCAAATTAACAAAATCAGAAATGAAAAGGGAGACATAACTACAGATTCAGAGGAAATTCAAAAAATCATCAGATCTTACTATAAAAGCCTATATTCAACAAAACTTGACAATCTGCAGGAAATGGACAATTTCCTAGACAGATACCAGGTACCGAAGTTAAATCAGGAACAGATAAACCAGTTAAACAACCCCATAACTCCTAAGGAAATAGAAGAAGTCATTAAAGGTCTCCCAACCAAAAAGAGCCCAGGTCCAGAGGGGTTTAGTGCAGAATTCTATCAGACCTTCATAGAAGACCTCGTACCAATATTATCCAAACTATTCCACAAAATTGAAACAGATGGAGCACAATTACTCTTATACCTAAACCACACAAAGACCCAACAAAGAAAGAGAACTTCAGACCAATTTCCCTTATGAATATCGATGCAAAAATACTCAATAAAATTCTGGCAAACCGAATCCAAGAGCACATCAAAACAATCATCCACCATGATCAAGTAGGCTTCATCCCAGGCATGCAGGGATGGTTCAATATCTGGGAAAACCATCAACGTGATCCATTATATAAACAAACTGAAAGAACAAAACCACATGATCATTTCATTAGATGCTGAGAAAGCATTTGACAAAATTCAACACCCCTTCATGATAAAAGTCCTGGAAAGAATAGGAATTCAAGGCCCATACCTAAACATAGTAAAAGCCATATACAGCAAACCAGTTGCTAACATTAAACTAAATGGAGAGAAACTTGAAGCAATCCCACTAAAATCAGGGACTAGACAAGGCTGCCCTCTCTCTCCCTACTTATTCAATATAGTTCTTGAAGTTCTAGCCAGAGCAATAAGACAACAAAAGGAGGTCAAGGGGATACAGATCGGAAAAGAAGAAGTCAAAATATCACTATTTGCAGATGATATGATAGTATATTTAAGTGATCCCAAAAATTCCACCAGAGAACTACTAAAGCTGATAAACAACTTCAGCAAAGTGGCTGGGTATAAAATTAACTCAAATAAATCAGTAGCCTTCCTCTACATAAAAGAGAAACAGGCCGAGAAAGAAATTAGGGAAATGACACCCTTCATAATAGACCCAAATAATATAAAGTACCTCGGGGTGACTTTAACCAAGCAAGGGAAAGATCTGTACAATAAGAACTTCAAGACTCTGAAGAAAGAAATTGAAGAAGATCTCAGAAGATGGAAAGATCTCCCATGCTCATGGATTGGCAGGATTAATATAGTAAAAATGGCCATTCTACCAAAAGCGATCTACAGATTCAATGCAATCCCCATCAAAATACCAATCCAATTCTTCAAAGAGTTAGACAGAACAATTTGCAAATTCATCTGGAATAACAAAAAACCCAGGATAGCTAAAACTATCCTCAACAATAAAAGGACTTCAGGGGGAATCACTATCCCAGATCTCAAGCAGTATTACAGAGCAATAGTGATAAAAACTGCATGGTATTGGTACAGAGACAGACAGATAGACCAATGGAACAGAATTGAAGACCCAGAAATGAACCCACACACCTATGGGCACTTGATTTTTGACAAAGGAGCCAAAACCATCCAATGGAAAAAAGATAGCATTTTCAGCAAATGGTGCTGGTTCAACTGGAGGTCAACATGTAGAAGAATGCAGATCGATCCATGCTTATCACCCTGTACAAAGCTTAAGTCCAAGTGGATAAAGGACCTCCACATCAAACCAGATACACTCAAACTAATAGAAGAAAAACTAGGGAAGCATTTGGAACACATGGGCACTGGAAAAAATTTCCTGAACAAAACACCCATGGCTTATGCTCTAAGATCAAGAATCGACAAATGGGATCTCATAAAACTGCAAAGCTTCTGTAAGGCAAAGGACACTGTGGTTAGGACAAAACGGCAACCAACAGATTGGGAAAAGATCTTTACCAATCCTACAACAGATAGAGGGCTTATATCCAAAATATACAAAGAACTGAAGAAGTTAGACAGCAGGGAGGCAAATAACCCTATTAAAAAATGGGGTTCAGAGCTAAACAGAGAATTCACAGCTGAGGAATGCCGAATGGCTGAGAAACACCTAAAGAAATGTTCATCATCGTTAGTCATAAGGGAAATGCAAATCAAAACAACCCTGAGATTTCACCTCACACCAGTGAGAATGGCTAAGATCAAAAACTCAGGTGACAGCAAATGCTGGCGAGGATGTGGAGAAAGGGGAACACTCCTCCATTGTTGGTGGGATTGCAGACTGCTGCAACCATTCTGGAAATCAGTCTGGAGGTTCCTCAGAAAATTGGACATTGAACTGCCTGAGGATCCAGCTATACCTCTCCTGGGCATATACCCAAAAGATGCCCCAACATATAAAAAAAGACACGTGCTCCACTATGTTCATGCAGCCTTATTTATAATAGCCAGAAGCTGGAAAGAACCCAGATGCCCTTCAACAGAGGAATGGATACAGAAAATGTGGTACATCTACACAATGGAATATTACTCAGCTATCAAAAAACAATGACTTTGTGAAATTCGTAGGCAAATGGTTGGAACTGGAAACTATCATCCTGAGTGAGCTAACCCAATCACAGAAAGACATACATGGTATGTACTCATTGATAAGTGGCTATTAGCCCAAATGCTTGAATTACCCTAGATGCCTAGAACAAATGAAACTCAAGACGGATGATCAAAATGTGAATGCAGATGGCTCATGAGAGACACAGCCAGAATACAGCAAATACAGAGGCGTATGCCAGCAGGAAACCACTGAACTGAGAACAGGACCCCTGTTGAACAATCAGAGAATGAACTGGAAGAGCTTGAAGGAGCTCGAGACCCCATATGTACAGCAATGCCAACCAACCAGAGTTTCCAGGGACTAAGCCACTACCCAAAGACTATACATGGACTGACCCTGGACTCTGACCTCGTAGGTTGCAATGAATATCCTAGTAAGAGCACCAGTGGAAGGGGAAGCCCTGGGTCCTGCTAAGACTGAACCCCTAGTGAACTAGACTGTTGGGGAGAGGGCAGCAATGGGGGGAGGGGTGGGAGGGGAACACCCATAAGGAAGGGGAGGGGGGAGGGGGATGTTTGCCCGGAAACCGGGAAAGGGAATAACATTCGAAATGTATATAAGAAATACTCAAGTTAATAAAAAAAAAAAAAAAGAAAATGCAAACACACACACACACACACACCTTTTAATTGCTTTTCATTCTTTTTGAGTTTCTTATCATGCACTGCAACCCACTCATCTCCCTGTCCCTTCATATCCATGAATCTGCACTTTCAATCTTTCAGCAGAAGAAATTAAATACAGAAAGTAAAACAAAACAAAAGAGAGTTAAAGTATAAAGGTATCTTGTCACAGAAGCTGTTGTGTGTCATGGTATGTCACACCGTACATCCTTTTCCTCACACATCGTCACTTGTAAATGTTCATTGCAATATGTCATTGGTCTGGTTCCAGGCCCCTGGATTCTGCTACACCACCACTACTGGATCCTTACAGGGACTTCCCAGGGATATCTTGTTGTCCTGTGTCGTGCATCTTTGATTCTGCAGGACTAGCCTGAAAATTTTAACTGCAAAATTTTTGGAAGATACATGTAGTTTTTTATGATACAGGAAAATTTGCATGTAGTAAAATGCATAACCCTTAACTGGATAATTTAGTAAGTCTTGATAAACATACATATGACTGGTTCCTATCCAAATCAAGATATATGATGTCCCATAAAGCCCTATTTCATTTTTCATTGTTCTTACTGACCGTAGAGAACTTCTTTTCCCATCTAAATCATTTTACCTGTCCTCATATTTTACATAAATAGAATCATATAGTTTTTTTGTTTCTATTTTGAATGTACACCAATATCGTTCAATGAATTTGTACAATATCCACTTTTACTGTTGGAAAGCATTTTACTATATGCATATAAGCTAATTTGGTTCATCCTTTTGTTGTTGCCCTTTGGCACAGGTTTTGGTTTTAGATATTATTTATAAGGCAGTTTTTAATTCTATTGAGAATCTATTCCATGGCACTTTGTGAACTCCTGTTTTCACTTAGCTCTGAGAGACAAGTGAAGGAGGCTGTTAAGTGGATGTTCAACTTCACCTTCTCTTCTGTCTCTGGCGATGTGAGAAAATCCAGCTCTTCGGCCATCCTCTCACCCACATGGGCTGTCAGGTTCTTCAAGGTCATCCATTCCTCCTGCACTGGTGATGTTTGTTGGGTAATAGTCTGCCACCAAGCTATTTTTTCAGCTCTAAGCTCATCCATTCTTGAGCTTGGTATACAGTTTTTGGGATTGGGAATCTGGCTCTGTGCAAGAAAGGTACTTGGTGAACACACATACAGTCATGTGTTTGGATCCTGGTGCATGTATAGAAGCTGGAGCTTTTATAAACTCACTGGGCCTTGCTGGCCACCAGCCTAGTTTTGGGTCAGTTGGAGCCCACATTTCTAGCAAATAAGATAGGGAGAGTGATAGTACACATAATGTCATCTGTGTACATAGGTGTGGGCTGTGTGCCCATATGTACACACACACACACACACACACACACACACACACACACACACACAAATGTGAATTTCATTTTCATAATGAGCTTTATTTTTATTCACTTAAATGTTAGTAAGATTACTCTCAATCTAAGAAAATTCTAGTTAGTTCCATCTATTCTTTGAACTATACTGTAAGCTTTTAAATTAGTTTGTATATTAATGGTTTATGAGAGTTCATTGTATATTCTGAATTAAAACATGCAGCATCTATGCATATAAATGTGCATTAATATAGCCTATGATCTTTTCATGTGAAATGTTTAGATTGGTTGTCTAAGAATTTACCTTAAATGTCTCTGCTTCTTCCAAAATCACAAAGGCTCCTCCGGTCTGCTCCTGTAATATATATCTCATTATTTGCTTCTAGAAGCTTTCCACTCCTAGATGTTGTATGTAGGTCCACAGCCCATCTCAAATGTGTGTGTGTGTGTGTGTGTGTGTTGTAAGTTATAGACTAATGCTCACCTCCTCCACACTTAAATTTGCTTTTTCCCATATTTATTTTGAACGAATTTTCCTTTCCTTAATGAAATACATTAGCTCCTTTGACAAAGACCACTTGACTATAGCTTATATTTACTTCATCGATTTTTATATATTATACTTGGTTTCAATTATAATTATGCTACCACTAAGGCTATTGCCAAGACTATCGGTTGCTCTTCACCACCTCATGCTAAAGGCTCATTGTTGAAGACAGCACTTACATCATAGAACATGGAGAAGTTGAGCTGGCGCCCAACTAGAAGCTTTACCACTGCTTACCTGCACTCATGGTGCAGAAGGTACTCTGCATGCTACCATGGAGTAAGGTAATGTCCATATCACATGCCCACCAACCATGCAATGTACAACAGCAACCTCTCTGCAAGCTATGCTGGTACAATACTAGAAAAAATGTTCTTTCAATAACCAACTGCTTTTTTCATTGACTTTAAAGCACAATCCATGAGCTGGGACTTACTCCTAACACTGTTCAAGAGAAAACCTAATACTATTATTCTGCTAAATGAATATAGCAACCAAGTGGTTCCTATTGACATACTTCTGTCTCCTTTTATCTGTACCTCATTCAACCCATGTTAGGAAAGCTACTTCTTCTCCTGAGAGACACAGCCAGAATATGGCAAATATATAGGCGAATGCCAGCAGCAAACCGCTGAACTGAGAACAGGATCCCCGTTGAAGGAATCAGAGAAAGGGCTGAAAGAGATGAAGGGGCTTGATACCCTATATGAACAACAATGCCAACCAACCAGAGCTTCCAGGGACTAAGCCACTACTATACATGGACTGACCCTGGTCTTCAACTGCATAGGTAGCAATGAATAGCCTAGTAAGGGCACCAGTAGAAGGGGAAGCACTTGGTCCTGCCAAGGCTGGACCCCTAGTGATTGTTGGGGGAGGCGGTAATGGGGGAAGGATGGGAGGAACACCCATATAAAAGGGGAGGGGGAGTGGTTAGGAGGATGATGGCCTGGAAACCGGGAAAGGGAATAACATTTGAAATGTAAATAAATTTACCCAATTTAATAAAGGTGAAAAAATAAAAGAAAAGCTACTTCTTGTAATAGATGGGATTTACATGAAGAACCCCAACTGTACAATGTACAGCTAGTGAGACTTTGGAGACTCAATTCTGAATGTGATACCTTTAGCAAACCCCTCCCCTCAAGGGTCATGTGTCTGTGTGCAATAAGAGTCAGAAAAACTGTAAGAATTTTGTCAAATGCTTTCTCAACATCTAATGAAATAATCGTGTGGGTTTTTTTCTTTGAGTTTGTTTATATAATGGATTGTGTTGATGGGTTTCCATATATTGAACCATCCCTGCATCCCTGGGCTGAAGCCTGGGAGCCATCATGATGGATGTTTGTTTTGCTGTATTCTTAAATTCAATTGGCAAGAATTTTAATGCATATTTTTGCATTGCTATTCATAAGGTAAATTGGTCTGAAGTTCTCTTCCTTTGTTGGGTTTTTGTGTGATTTAGATATAAGCATAATTGTGGCTTCATAGAAAAAATTGGGTAGTGTTTCTTCTGTTTCTATTTTGTGGAATAGTTTGAATAGTATTGGTATTGGATGTTCTTTGAAGGGTTGATAGAATTCTGCACCAACCCATCAGGACCTGGGCATTTTGTTTTTATTTTTGTTTTTGTTTTTGGTTTTTTTGTTTTTGTTTTTTAGGAGCCTGATATAGCTGTCTCCTGAGAGACTCTGTTAGAGCCTGACAAATACAGAGGTGGATGCTCACAGCCAACCACTGGACTGAGAACAGTGGAGGAGTTAGAGAAAGAGAAAGGACTGAAGGAGTTTAAAGGGTTTGCAACCCCAAAGGAAAAACAACAGTGCCAACCAACTAACCCCATAGAACTTCCAGGGACTTAACCACCACATGGAGTGACCCATATGTAGCAGTAGATGGCCTTGTCTGGCATTAATAGGAGGAGAAGCCCTTGGTCCTGTAAATGTCTGATGCCCCCAGTGTAGGGGAATGCCAGGGTGGGGAGGTAGAAGGGAGTGGGTAGATGGGTGAGGGAGCAACCCTCAGAGAAGCAGGGGGGAGGGGATTGGGACAGGGCTTTCCAGAGGGGAAATCTAGAAAAGGGATAACATTTGAAATGTAAATAAAGAAAATTTCCAATAAAAGAAAAGAAAAAATAAAATAAAGAGAAAGAAAAAGTTAGATGATGGATGACCCTGAGAAAGCAGTGTCTTCAAGACAAAACAGGACAGAAACATATATGAATTCATAGAGACTGTGGTAGCATATACAAGGCCTTCCCAGATTCAAGCCAAATGGGATCCCAATACTGAGAGAGAGAAGGGGACATGGGTTTTCCAACTTTGGTCAAGAAGCTATTTACAATTGATACCTACTGGCAAAGAAAGGTGAAGTCAATTTTTTTTCTAATTGGAAGTCATTGGGTATATCGACCACACCCCAGGCCAGGCTCTATACCCAGAAGCAGTAGATCAATACAAATGGAACGCTGAGGCTGTGTTTTGTTGTTATTGTTGTGTTTATCTGTTTCATTTTGTTTTGCTTTGGCATTCTTTCCTTTTTTAAAAAATAGATTTAAAAATTACATCTATATATCTATCTATATCTATCTATCTATCTATCTATCTATCTATCTATCTATCTATCTATCTATCTATCTATCTATGTATCTATCCTGATTATGGTTGCCATCCTCTGCTTCTCCCAGTTCCTTCTTACTTCCACTTCTGTTCCACTTTCTTTCTGTCTCTCAGAAAACAAATGGAATCTTAAGGGACAATGCTTAGATAAAATAAGATAACCAAAAACTAATATGCTGGTATTGGAAAAAAATCCAAACAGAAGGCAGAGAGTCCAAGAGTTGATACAAGAAACAGACAGCCACTCATTCACACGCTCAGGAGTCCCATAAAAACACTACTGGAAACCGTAATATATACACTAAGGACATGTGGGTAAAAGAGAAAAAATATAAAATAATAAAATAAGTTTAACACAAAACAACAACAAAAAAGGGAAGAGCCCTAACATGATATTATGAGACAAACACCTCCACAGATGCCACCGAGTTTGTTCTCAGTTGAGCATCTACTTCTGGGCCTGTGGCCTGTCCCTACAAGTATTTGTTTCCCCAGTGAGATCTTGGAGGAAATGCAGTTGTCATTTACAAATGGTTATCAGTCAGAGAGTGCTTCTGCATTAGGAATGAGGGCACGTGTCTTTAGCTTTAGGGTAGACCCATCTGCTGTAGACCCGTCAGGCACTGCACTGTGTAGGCCGGTGTGCAATGCCTCAGTCTTTTTTGAGCTCACATCATATTAGATGCTGAAGACGTAGCTTTAGATGAGTCAGTTATTAATTTTAAGAAAATTACATCTTAGTTGTAGGACATCAATAATAATAAACAAATAGTAAAAACTCTCATATTATAATGCCACAATCTGGTAAAAGTGTATAGTAACAAAAAATTCACGTTAATTGTGGATGAGAGCATAAGTGTGGAAGACCACTGTAAGAATGGCAGTTTCTTATAAAACTAAATATAAGGTCTTATCAGTTGACCCATAATTCATGCTCCTTGATATGTAGTCATATGAGTAAAGAACTATGCCTCCACAAAACCCTAGTTATGGGTGATTTTAGCAGCTTTGATTTTAATTGTTTAGGTCTAGAAATAAGCAACCTTTCCTATGGGAAAATTGGTATATGTAAGCAGTGAAATATATGGTGGTATAAGGAATTAACTATGAAACCATATTAAAATAGGGAACACTCAAATGTTTATTACAAAGTGGCCCACATGACACAGTACATCCAAGTAGATGGCATATGGGTAACAGTAAAGATATTAGTGACTGCCTGCTGCAGAGGGCTGAGAAGGACATATAGGTGGAGAACAGGTTTTTATAGAACTGAAGCTATTGTGTGTGAAGATGTAAGCGACCCATTGTCACCCACAGAAGGTACACCTAGAGTGAATAGTAGTGCTGACTATAGACTATCAGTCATTATGTATTGGGTAGGCTAATGCCAACAGAAGCATCCCCGAGATGAGGACTGTTGATACTAGAGCAGGCTGTGGCTGTCAATGGTGATCTCCATTTCTATATACTTGGTTTTAATGTGAACTCCAAACTTCTCTAAAATTTGAAGTTGATTTCTAGTCTGAAAGATAATGTTTTGTGGAGAAATTATATAAAGGCACTGTGATTCGAGTTATAAGAATGGGCAATGTTCCATAGAATGACCAAGGGACTTTTTTTAAATGAGAAATATAATGAGAAAAGCTTTGTGACATTTTTAGGGAAGAAAATGTAAATGGAGGACACACCTAGAGAAATGCCCAGAGGTAAGAAGAACTTACAGTATCCTGTATGATTATTATATCAGACGAGTGCGGGAATGACATGACTACTACATCAGAAAAATATTTTCTAGAAAAGGAATGGAGGAATATCTCCTTCCACCCCTTGGAGGTGGTAATAAGTATTTCTCATTCAGTGCCATCTGTAGCTCTTCATTCATTCCATCAATCAGGGAATAAGATGAATGCTGTAGGCACTCCGGGTTGCTTTATACAGCAGGGAGATGCTTTGACGTATAAGTCTGTGGACAATTTTAACAGGAACAGTTAGTTTATCAATGTTCTAAGAGTGGTGTGGGCCAAAAGACAAAGAAACAGATAGTGTTGTTCATCCTATTATGTTATTTGAGGTGCTTTCAAGGGAAAATCGTACCATTAAAGGCATCAAGTCTTTCAGCAAGGCTGCTGGCAATTGAATTTCTCTCTTTCCTTTTGGACTGTCATTTGAATATTTTGGGCAGGTTTGATAATCATGCTTTCCAGCTGAGCAGGATTTCAAGTTCCTGATGTTTTCTCTTTTCCACTCTGATTTTGAAGTGTCAAAAACTTCTGTGAATCAGCCTTACCAAGCAGGCAGAAATGTGAAAGCATAGTCGACTCTCAGATGTGTCTATAAAGCTGTCAGCATCATATGGGCACTTGTAGATGGTTTGTGGCCAAGTTGGTTTTGGAAACAAGAACATACTATGAGGGGATTTGTGAATAGAGAACACTGCAAAAGTTTAACGCAGCACCTATGGTACCAGTAAATTATGCACAATTTTTGAAGAAATCCTGTGTTTCCTATCTTGCCACAACATATTCACCCAAGTTAAACAAATGAATCCTTTACAAGGAGATTGAAGAAGAGAACATTTTTGTTTCATTTCTGTTGTGATAAATATCCTAACAGAAACCAGCTTAGGAGAGAATTTACTTTAGCTCAGGATTTAAGGTCACAATACATCATTGTAGGGGAAGTCAAGGTAGCAACTTCAACCAGCTAGTAACAACATCCATTAACAGACAAGAAAACATATGTGGAGGCTCACTTGCTTGCTTTCTTTTTCTTTTCATTTATTATTATTATTATTATTATTATTATTATTATTATTATTATCTTTAATCTTTTTTATAGTCCATTCATTATCCCCCTTCTGGTCCACTCTCTGACAATTCCTCATTCCATTTTCCTCCCCCATTTCCAAGAGGATGTTCCCACTCCCCACACTCCTCCACACCCTGCCAGGCCACCCCATTCCTGGAGGCCTCAAGTCTCCCAAGAGTTAGCTGCATCTTCTCTCATTGAGGCCAGGCCAGACAGTCCTTTGCTATGTGTTGGGGGCCTCGGACCAGCTAGTGTATGCTGCCTGGTTGGTGGCTCAGTGTCTGAGAGGTCTCAGGGTTCCATTCTCCCCTCTACTATAGTTCAGAATCTCCTGACTTTGTAATTGTGCTGAAAACAGTGGGCTTTGAATATGATATCAATTAACTTCATTCCTGAGATGGCTGTTCTTTGTCAACTGGACCACATCTGGAATTAGCTAAAAACCAAGTAGCTAGGAATCCCTGTGAGGGATTTTTCTAAGTTAAATTGAGTGAGAATACTCACTTTTTTCTTTTTTTTTTTTTTTTAGTTTTCTGCTTTGCATTTTTTTTTTTTTTTTTTTTTTTTATTATTAACTTGAGTATTTTTATATACATTTTGAATGTTATTCCTTTCCGGTTTCGGGCAAACATCCCCTCCCCCTCCCCTTCCTTATGGGTGTTCCCCTCCCAACCCTCCCCCTTGCTGCCCTCTCCCCAACAGTCTAGTTCACTAGGGGTTCAGTCTTAGCAGGACCCAGGGCTTCCCCTTCCACTGGTGCTCTTACTAGGATATTCATTGCAACCTCATGAGGTCAGAGTCCAGGGTCAGTCCATGTATAGTCTTTGGGTAGTGGCTTAGTCCCTGGAAGCTCTGGTTGGTTGGCATTGCTGTACATATGGGGTCACGAGCTCCTTCAAGCTCTTCCAGTTCTTTCTCTGATTCCTTCAACAGGGGTCCTGTTCTCAGTTCAGTGGTTTCCTGCTGGCATACGCCTCTGTATTTGCTGTATTCTGGCTGTGTCTCTCATGAGCGATCTGCACTCACATTTTGATCATCCGTCTTGAGTTTCATTTGTTCTAGGCATCTATGGTAACTCAAGCATTTGGGCTAATAGCCACTTATCAATGAGTACATACCATGTATGTCTTTCTGTGATTGGGTTAGCTCACTCAGGATGATATTTTCCAGTTCCAACCATTTGCCTACGAATTTCATAAAGTCATTGTTTTTGATAGCTGAGTAATATTCCATTGTGTAGATGTACCACATTTTCTGTATCCATTCCTCTGTTGAAGGGCATCTGGGTTCTTTCCAGCTTCTGGCTATTATAAATAAGGCTGCGATGAACATAGTGGAGCACGTGTCTTTTTTATATGTTGGGGCATCTTTTGGGTATATGCCCAAGAGAGGTATAGCTGGATCCTCAGGCAGTTCAATGTCCAATTTTCTGAGAAACCTCCAGACTGATTTCCAGAATGGTTGTAGCAGTCTGCAACCCCACCAACAATGGAGGAGTGTTCCCCTTTCTCCACATCCTCGCCAGCATTTGCTGTCACCTGAATTTTGATCTTAGCCATTCTCACTGGTGTGAGGTGAAATCTCAGGGTTGTTTTGATTTGCATTTCCTTTATGACTAACGATGTTGAACATTTCTTTAGGTGTTTCTCAGCCATTCGGCATTCCTCAGCTGTGAATTCTCTGTTTAGCTCTGAACCCCATTTTTTAATGGGGTTATTTGTCTCCTTGCTGTCTAACTTCTTCAGTTCTTTGTATATTTTGGATATAAGCCCTCTATCTGTTGTAGGATTGGTAAAGATCTTTTCCCAATCTGTTGGTTGCCGTTTTGTCCTAACCACAGTGTCCTTTGCCTTACAGAAGCTTTGCAGTTTTATGAGATCCCATTTGTCGATTCTTGATCTTAGAGCATAAGCCATTGGTGTTTTGTTCAGGAAATTTTTTCCAGTGCCCATGTGTTCCAGATGCTTCCCTAGTTTTTTCTTCTATTAGTTTGAGTGTGTCTGGTTTGATGTGGAGGTCCTTGATCCACTTGGACTTAAGCTTTGTACAGGGTGATAAGCATGGATCGATCTGCATTCTTCACATGTTGACCTCCAGTTGAACCAGCACCATTTGCTGAAAATGCTATCTTTTTTCCATTGGATGGATTTGGCTCCTTGTCAAAAAATCAAGTGCCCATAGGGTGTGGATTCATTTCTGGGTCTTCAATTCTGTTCCATTGGTCTATCTGTCTGTCTCTGTACCAATACCATGCAGTTTTTTTATCACTATTGCTCTGTAATACTGCTTGAGTTCAGGGATAGTGATTCCCCTGAAGTCCTTTTTTATTGTTGAGGATAGTTTTAGCTATCCTGGGTTTTTTGTTATTCCAGATGAATTTGCAAATTGTTCTGTCTAACTCTTTGAAGAATTGGATTGGTATTTTGATGGGGATTGCATTGAATCTGTAGATCGCTTTTGGTAAAATGGCCATTTTTACTATATTAATCCTGCCAATCCATGAGCATGGGAGATCTTTCCACCTTCTGAGGTCTTCTTCAATTTCTTTCTTCAGTGTCTTGAAGTTCTTATTGTACAGATCTTTTACTTGCTTGGTTAAAGTCACACCGAGGTATTTTATATTATTTGGGTCTATTATGAAGGGTGTCGTTTCCTAATTTCTTTCTCGGCTTGTTTCTCTTTTTGTAGAGGAAGGCTACTGATTTATTTGAGTTAATTTTTATACCCAGCCACTTTGCTGAAGTTGTTTATCAGCTTTAGTAGTTCTCTTGTGGAACTTTTGGCATCACTTAAATATACTATCATATCATCTGCAAATAGTGATATTTTGACCTCTTCTTTTCCGATCTGTATCCCCTTGATCTCCTTTTGTTGTCTGATTGCTCTGGCTAGAACTTCAAGAACTATATTGAATAAGTAGGGAGAGAGTGGGCAGCCTTGTCTAGTCCCTGATTTTAGTGGGATTGCTTCAAGTTTCTCTCCATTTAGTTTAATGTTAGCAACTGGTTTGCTGTATATGGCTTTTACTATGTTTAGGTATGGGCCTTGTATTCCTATTCTTTCCAGGACTTTTATCATGAAGGGGTGTTGAATTTTGTCAAATGCTTTCTCAGCATCTAATGAAATGATCATGTGGTTTTGTTCTTTCAGTTTGTTTATATAATGGATCACGTTGATGGTTTTCCAGATATTAAACCATCCCTGCATGCCTGGGATGAAGCCTACTTGATCATGGTGGATGATTGTTTTGATGTGCTCTTGGATTTGGTTTGCCAGAATTTTATTGAGTATTTTTGCATCGATATTCATAAGGGAAATTGGTCTGAAGTTCTCTTTCTTTTGTTGGGTCTTTTGTGTGGTTTAGGTATAAGAGTAATTGTGGCTTCATAGAAGGAATTAGGTGTAGTGCTCCATCTGTTTCAATTTTGTGGAATAGTTTGGATAATATTGGTATGAGGTCTTCTATGAAGGTCTGATAGAATTCTGCACTAAACCCGTCTGGACCTGGGCTCTTTTTGGTTGGGAGACCTTTAATGACTGCTTCTATTTCCTTAGGAGTTATGGGGTTGTTTAACTGGTTTATCTGTTCCTGATTTAACTTCGGTACCTGGTATCTGTCTAGGAAATTGTCCATTTCCTGTAGATTTTCAAGTTTTGTTGAATATAGGCTTTTATAGTAAGATCTGATGATTTTTTGAATTTCCTCTGAATCTGTAGTTATGTCTCCTTTTCATTTCTGATTTTGTTAATTTGGACACACTCTCTGTGTCCTCTCGTTAGTCTGGCTAGGGGTTTATCTATCTTGTTGATTTTCTCAAAGAACCAACTTTTGGTTCTGTTGATTCTTTCTATGGACCTTTTTGTTTCTACTTGGTTGATTTCAGCTCTGAGTTTGATTATTTCCTGCCTTCTACTCCTCCTGGGTGTATTTGCTTCTTTTTGTTCTAGAGCTTTTAGGTGTGCTGTCAAGCTGCTCACATATGCTCTTTCCTGTTTTTTCTGCAGGCACTCAGCGCTATGAGTTTTCCTCTTACAGCTTTCATTGTGTCCCATAAGTTTGGGTATGTTGTACCTTCATTTTCATTAAATTCTAAAAGTTTTTAATTTTCTTTATTTCTTCCTTGACCAGGTTATCATTGAGTAGAGCATTGTTCAGTTTCCACGTATATGTGGGCATTCTTCCCTTATTGTTATTGAAGACCAGCTTTAGGCCGTGGTGGTCCGATAGCACGCATGGGATTATTTCTATCTTTCTGTACCTGTTGAGGCCCGTTTTTTGACCAATTATATGGTCAATTTTGGAGAAAGTACCATGAGGAGCTGAGAAGAAGGTATATCCTTTTGCTTTAGGGTAGAACGTTCTATAAATATCCGTTAAGTCCATTTGGCTCATGACTTCTCTTAGTCTGTCTACGTCTCTGTTTAATTTCTGTTTCCATGATCTGTCCATTGATGAGAGTGGGGTGTTGAAATCTCCTACTATTATTGTGTGAGGTGCAATGTGTGTTTTGAGCTTTAGTAAGGTTTCTTTTACGTATGTAGGTGCCCTTGTATTTGGGGCATAGATATTTAGGATTGAGAGTTCATCTTGGTGGATTTTTCCTTTGATGACTATAAAGTGTCCTTCCTTATCTTTTTTGATGACTTTTCGTTGGAAATTGATTTTATTTGATATTAGAATGGCTACTCCAGCTTGCTTCTTCAGACCATTTGCTTGGAAAGTTGTTTCCCAGCCTTTCACTCTGAGGTAGTGTCTGTCTTTGTCTCTGAGGTGTGTTTCCTGTAGGCAGCAGAATGCAGGGTCCTCGCAGTATCCAGTTTGTTAATCTATGTCTTTTTATTGGGGAGTTGAGGCCATTGATGTTGAGAGATATTAAGGAATAGTGATTATTGCTTCCTGTTATATTCATATTTGGATGTGAGGTTGTGTTTGTGTTTTTTTCTCTTTTGTTTTGTTGCCAAGACGATTAGTTTCTTGCCTCTTCTTGGGTATAGCTTGCCTCCTTATGTTGGGCTTTACCATTTATTATCCTTTGTAGTGCTGGATTTGTAGAAAGATATTGTGTAAATTTGGTTTTGTCATGGAATATCTTGGTTTCTCCATCTATGTTAATTGAGAGTTTTGCAGGATACAGTAGCCTGGGCTGGCATTTGTGTTCTCTTAGGGTCTGTATGACATCAGTCCAGGATCTTCTGGCCTTCATAGTTTCTGGTGAGAAGTCTGGTGTGATTCTGATAGGTCTGCCTTTATATGTTACTTGACCTTTTTCCCTTACTGCTTTTAATATTCTTTCTTTATTTTGAGCGTTTAGTGTTTTGACTATTATGTGACGGAGGTGTTTTTTTTCTGGTCCAATCTATTTGGAGTTCTGTAGGCTTTTGTATGCCTATGGGTATCTCTTTTTAGGTTAGGGAAGTTTTCTTCTATGATTTTGTTGAAGATATTTACTGGTCCTTTGAGCTGGGAGTCTTCACTCTCTTCTATACCTATTATCCTTAGGTTTGATCTTCTCATTGAGTCCTGGATTTCCTGTATGTTTTGGACCAGTAGCTTTTTTCCGCTTTTACATTATCTTTGGACAGTTGAGTCAATGATTTCTATGGAATCTTCTGCTCCTGAGATTCTCTCTTCCATCTCTTGTATTCTGTTGGTGAAGCTTGTATCTACAGCTCCTTGTCTCTTCTTTCGGTTTTCTATATCCAGGGTTATTTCCATGTGTTCTTTCTTGATTGCTTCTATTTCCATTTTTAATTCCTTCAACTGTTTGTTTGTGTTTTCCTGGAATTCTTTCAGGCATTTTTTTGATTCCTCTCTGTAGGCTTCTACTTGTTCTCTAAGGGAGTTCTTCACGTCTTTCTTGAAGTCCTCCAGCATCATGATCAAATCTGATTTTGAAACTAGATCTTGCTTTTCTGGTGTGTTTGGATATTCCATGTTTGTTTTGGTGGGAGAATTGGGCTCCGATGATGCCATGTAGTCTTGGTTTCTGTTGCTTGTGTTCCTGCGCTTTCCTCTCGCCATCAGATTATCTCTAGTGTTACTTTGTTCTGCTAATTCTGACAGTGGCTAGACTGTCCTATAAGCCTGTGTGTCAGGAGTGCTGTAGACCTGTTTTACTGTTTTCTTTCAGCCAGTTATGGGGACAGAGTGTTCTGCTTTTGTGTGTGTAGTTTTGTTCCTCTACAGGTCTTCAGCTGTTCCTGTGGGCCTGTGTCTTGAGTTCACCAGGCAGGTCACTTGCAGCAGAAAAGTTGGTCTTACCTGTGGTCCCGAGGCTCAAGTTCGTTCGCGGGGTGCTGCCCACGGGCTCTCTGAGGTGGCAGCAACCGGGAAGATCTGCGCTGCCTCTTCCGGGAGCCTCCGTGCACCAGGGTTCCAGATGGCCTCCGGTGTTTTCCTCTGGAATCAGCAATGTGTGTAGAGAGCAGTCTCTTCTGGTTTCGCAGGCGTGTCTGCCTCTCTGAAGGTTTAGCTCTCCTTCCCACGGGATTTGGGTGCAGAGAACTGTTTATCCGGTCTGTTTCCTTCAGGTTCCGGCGGTGTCTCAGGCAGGGCTCCTGCCTCACCTGGGCCCTCTCCCACGGGAGCCCAGAGGCCTATACAGTTTCCTCTTGGGCCAGGGATGTGGGCAGGGGTGGGCAGTGTTGGTGGTCTCTTCTGCTCTGCAGCCTCAGGAGTGCCCACCTGACCAGGCATGGGTAAGGTATCTCTCCCACGGGTTCTGGGAGCAGAGAGCTGCTGCGGGCCGGGATCCGAGAGCGGAGGAGCTCACGTAAAAACAGGAGGTACCTCGACCTAGAGTGATTCTGCCTCTGTTGTCCCGATTCCACCCGGCAAGTCACTTGCAGCAGATAAGTTAGTCTTACCTTTGGTCCCGAGGCTCGAGTTCGCTCGCGGGGTTCTGCCCACGGGCTCTCCGCGGTGGCAGCGACCAGGAAGATCTGTGCCGCCTCTTCTGGGAGCCTCCGTGCACCAGGGTTCCAGATGGCCTCTGGTGTTTTCCTCTGGAATCAGCAATGTGTGTAGAGAGCAGTCTCTTCTGGTTTCGCAGGCGTGTCTGCCTCTCTGAAGGTTTAGCTCTCCTTCCCACGGGATTTGGGTGCAGAGAACTGTTTATCCGGTCTGTTTCCTTCAGGTTCCGGCGGTGTCTCAGGCAGGGCTCCTGCCTCACCTGGGCCCTCTCCCACGGGAGCCCAGAGGCCTTATACAGTTTCCTCTTGGGCCAGGGATGTGGGCAGGGGTGGGCAGTGTTGGTGGTCTCTTCTGCTCTGCAGCCTCAGGAGTGCCCACCTGACCAGGCGGTAAGGTATCTCTCCCACGGGTTCTGGGAGCAGAGAGCTGCTGCGGGCCGAGATCCGCGGGGGTGAGAATACTCACTTTTAAGCTGTGTCTTTTGAGGTGGGAAAATATACCTTTCATTCTGATCTTTTGAAGTGAGCCATTCAGTAGAGAAGATTGCCCAGACATGGGGTTAAGACAAAAGAAAGTCTTTATTAGCTCCCTAATGACTATGCCAAGTACTCAGGATCCTAGTGTAGTACTGATGCCTTGTCAGGATGAACTTTTATGCACAAAACACATGTTCTGGGTTGACATACAGTTAACAGGAACAGTTACCCAGAAGTGGACTTACAGAAGCTAAAAAATAAGGTTAGTACGTTTTGAGACATTTCCAGAACCATATGGACTTTGATGGATTAGGCCTCTGTTTTAGTGTTGGCAGGTCATGCTGTCTAAATGCTAAGTTTTACAGCCTGAATGATACTTCCATCATGGAGTCAGTTGTGCTAAGGTTTCAGGCCCTACTAAGGTCTGGGCCATGTTACATTCCCCACTGGTCTTAGTGAATGAGCCAAATTGTGAATTCATTCTGTTGTAGTCCTGAGGACCATTACTTTTGCTGAACTAATACATACTTCATCATATATTTTAAGATGTAGGACCCTGCCATAAATCCAATCAGAATGAGAAATAAAAATTCAGCCAGTGCTGATGACAGAGTGGTTAGCCACACAACTGATATCAATGATATCTATTCCTGTTATTTTTGAAAGTTTTACAGCTACAGAGTTTTAAAAAAATTACTCTTGATCAATTAGTATAGTTACAACAGGTTTTTCTTTTTCCAAAACCAAACACAGTTTTCTTTATTGCATGTAAAGTAAGTCTAAGCCTCTCTAATTTTGTAGGGCCATTTCTTCTCTAACTGTTATTATAATAAATCTAGGTTCTGATTAACCTGTCTACTTAGTTTGGAGAGCATCAGAAGAACCAAATCTAGTCAAACCATTGGTACATGTTCACCAAGCAGTCTCAGAGACTTGATAATTTTGCTGTTATCAAGATGAGTTAACTTATGAAGCAGAAGAGCCAGCATCAGAACAAGGAAATGCACCTAGGTTAAAGGTTTTACATGTTAGACAAGTTTTAGCTCCTTATAAATCCCCTACCATTAATTTAGGTGGCCCCAGTCACACTGAATTTTGTCAGTGAGTGGACTGACAGTCTGGCCAGTCTCTATACATATGCTCTATGGGGGGCAAGTGTCTAAGAATTACCAGTATCCATCCAGACTGTGGCATTGTTGTTGTTGTTAGTTTTTTCATTTTGTTTTGTTTTTATTTTTTGCTAAGAATGATTTATTTTATCCCCAGACTCCCTTCCCTGAATAGAGTCTGATTCCCCAGATTTTTCGATTTCCCAAAGGCCAGAATTTTTTGAAGGATTCTTTTTTAAAAGAAAGCCTCAGTTTTACAACCCCATTTTTTTTTTTTTTTTTTTGCAGTGGAAATTCTCTTGTTTCTGGCAACCACAGGACCCAGCCATAGGGCATGTATAGAATTTTAAACTTTGTATTCTTATCTTAAAAGACAAATTCACACATCTGTTTTTCTCTCATACAATCAGTCATTTAATGTCAGCATCAGCAAGTAAAGGTCAGGATAGAATGTAGTTTTCTGGTTTGTAGTCACACTAGCTAACAACCTTCTCTGTGTCTGTCCTCCTCAGTTTTTAGTCCAGGCCTGAGGGTGGTGGGGATTGGTTCATAACCTGCTTTATAGCAAACACAAGTCTCAGGAGGAAGAAGAAGGACGAGTACTGGAAAGGCCTGGGAACCCAATAAAACCTTAATTTCACTGGATCCAGAGTTCAGAGACAGTCCATTTGGCTTCCACTTCCTTTTGTCCTGTATGTGGTAGATATATTGGGTAATTCCAGCTTCCTTCACAGTGAAAGAAGTAGAGAGAATCACCATGCAGAGTTCTTTTCATGTTGGTTTTAGTGTCCTTTTGCTACCTGCTTGATCCAGATAGTATCATTGGACTGGAACAAGAGAAACTTAGTGGACTTGGATGTCAGTTAGGTCTCTTGGGTAGTCTAATGGATAGCCTTAGTGGGGGACTGGAGTGACTATGGTGACTTTAGAAAAGAATTATGTGATGGTTTGAATAGGAATGGCTCCCATAGCCTCATGTGTTTGAATATTTGGCCATACCAAGTGGCACTACTAGGAGGTGTGGCCTCATTGGAGGAAGTATGTCACTGTGGAGGTGGGCTTTGAGATCTTGTATGCTTTAACTATGCCCAGTGTGACACACACAGTCTCCTGCTGCTCCCTGTGGATCAAGATGTAGAACTCTAAGACCCTTTCTCGGCACCATGATTGCCTGCCTACATGCACCACATTTTCTGCCATGATGATAATGAACTAAAATGCTGGAACTGTAAGCGTGGCCCAAGTAAATGTTCTTTGTAAAAGTTGCCATTGTCATGGTGTCTCTTCACAGTAATAGAAACCCTAAGAAACAAAGCTAGAGATTTCTGCCAGCTTCTGGTCTTGAAGCCTGGGAGTCAGTGGAAGAGGTTTTCCAAACATAATCTCATAGGAGGTAAATCTCTCTCTACATGGGGTGTAGGAGGCCTATGCTTTGCTGGAATCTAATGAGTGTCTTGTTAGAATGTTTTTCTTTTCTATTCGTTTCTTTTCTTTCCCTTCCTCTTCCCCCTCCCTCCCTCCCTCCCTCCCTCCTTTCTTTCTCTCTCTCTCTCTCTCTCTCTCTCTCTCTCTCTCCCTCTCTCTCTCTTTCTTTCTTTCTCTCTTTCTTTCTTTCTCTCTTTCTTTCTTTCTGATATGCTGCTTATTCTTTTTACCTGGTCAGAAATCTGAGGTCTATATGCACAATGAAGTGTTCAATCTATGTCTAAACCTTTAGCTATTAGTTGAGAGGGTTTTAACTATGAAAACCAGGTACTGTCAGATGCCATTGCTTGTAGGAGATGAAATCAGGGAACCAGTTCCTAAGGGAGCATTGTAAGCTACTATGTGAGCAGTTTTAATCTGGGGATGAACACTTTACCCACCCAGAAAAGATATCTATAAAACCTATCAAGTACTTTTATCTCCCCCCAGCAGGCAGGATCTTGGTGAGGTGAGTTTTAGAGATTGCTGGAGTGTTGATCTCTCATTTGGACCCCTTTCTGAGTAAGGACTCTGTTTTGGATTCACCAGAGCACAGGCCTGGCATCTGGCTGAGTTATCCCATGCTCGGCTGTCCACACTAGGTATAACACATCATAGTCTGTGCAACTCAGAAAGTTTTGTGGACCTTAGATGATTACCCTGAAAGGTAGTTAGCAGCGTCCTGCCAGTTGTTCCTGGAAGAATGATTGTTCTCTCTAGTGTTCTCCATCAACTTGTGGTTTTCAGTTGTCCATGTCTTGTTTACCATAGAGCCTCAGGCAGCATTAGGTCATGGTTTGTTATTAAAATATCAATAGTACTCACTGGGCTTAGGGACTTTTGTCAGGAAGCCAGGTCAGCAAAGTGTAGGGGAAGTATAATAGCCTCTGGGAGAGGCAAGATTGTTTTAATGCCCTTCAACCCATTGGTGAGAAGATTTATAGATCAAACCGAGGACGTGCTCAGTAGTAAAAGCATACCAACTGATGATCTGTGTATATGGTGGTGGGCTTTCTTTTTCCCCATCTGAAAACCTGGGTCAGATCAGTTTTGCTCTCTGGGCCGAGGTACCAGGCTTAGGCCCAAGTCAGCTCAGTTGAAAGTAAGCACTGCAGCTTTCATGTACCCGGTTCCACCTTTCATCTCGTGAAAGTCATAAGCAAGCACCTGTGTCATTAGCCAAACTCAGGGGTGTCTCAAACTGGACTCAAGGGTGGGCCATGGGCAGGGTCTGGTACTGTGTCATATAGTCATTATTCAGACAGTGTTCTGGTGGTTCTCAGAGGAGGGCCTCAAAAGTGTCATGAGGTACTGTGAGAATAACATCTTGACCCAGAATCAACTTTGCTTTTTTCATTAAACTAGCAATATCCAACACAGCTCTTAGCCAGCTCTTAGCCATTCTGTGGCTTCAGGGTCCAATTATCACAAGGCATTTCCATGACCCCAAATTGTGTTAAATACCTTTTGTCTGGAAATTCTAAGGCTAGAGTGGAAGCCAGAGCTGTTTGTAAAGCCTGTGATGCCCTTTGTTTAGGTTAGGGGTTTAGTGCCCTCTTGGTGTTGGTGTATAGAGACCTTGTTATTTTCACAACCTCTGGTTTCCAGAGGTAGCAATGCCCAGATGTACCTAGGAACTCTTGAACCTGTCTCCTAGTTTTTATATTTGGGATGAAGGGTGGCAGCAGTCTTACCCTGACTCAGGCTCCTTCTCTTTTCCTTTACCTAGCAGCCTTGTACAAAGTTGGAGTTTCTTAGCCAACATGTTGTAGCCCAAGGCCTGTAACTCAGCAATTTCTCAGTGGCCCTTTTACAATTTATTTTCTCAGGAAACCTTTGACAGAAGGGTACAAAGTCTGCACTTAGCATCTTTAAATCCTGGGACAATCTGGTCCAGGTATGGTGCCCACAGTAATCTCACACTGGGTCTGTCCATTTGAAAGTAAATGCCCAGGGGCATTTTTTAAAAATATTTTTCTTCTTCAGAGAATGGTGGGTTTTATGGGTCATGAGTTTCAAAAATGATATAAATCAGGAAAGAGAAAGGTATGGAACGTTCTCTTTTCCTTTGGGCTCAACACAAGGGAAACTTTCCCCCTTCTCCACTTAGAGCAGGCAAGAAACAGAACAGTGGGGATGATCACCTGGGAAACTATTTTCCTGTTCTTAGATGGCAGGGGTCTCTGGATCGGGGCCTGGCCTCTCCCCTTCTAATCTCCACACAGGGACCAACTGCAAGTGCTTCTGCTTCTGCTCCAGGGTGGGACAGGTGAAGGTTTGTTTTTATTTTTGTTGGTGTTTTTTGTTTTGTTTTGTTTTCTGTTTGTTCATTTATTTTTATTTCTCTCGGTGATCTGGCACCTAGCAGAGTCAAAGGATTCAGGTCCTCAGGTGCCCCAGGAAGGGGCACAGAACTTAAGCTGGCTACAGGGAGGGTCTCACACCAGAGAAAGCCACTGGTTAATATAGGAAAGAAAACTGACAGAAAGGCAAGAAAGACCCTGTTGATCTTGAACCATGTGCAGGAAACAGCACTGCTACACAGTCTGTTTGCCTTAAGTCATAGCTGTATCAGATTTGGTTCCCTTTTTCTTTTCAGTGGTACAAATCTCTTTAACAACGAAAGGCGTTTCTTCAGCTCTAGCCTGATCAGAAACACACATTCTTAACTAAACTATCACACAAACAGCTCCTATCTCTGTTATTGACAGAAATTTTGTTTTCTCTCACAGGCCACATGTGTGGGATCCGAACTGTTCACATTTCTCTCTGCATTTTTTTTTAATCTCAAAAGCTCCCAAGAAAACGTTAAGTTCTGCGTCCTCCACGTTGTTTTCTCTCCATTGATACAACAAATGCTTCCAAGTTTCTATCAAAAAGAGTCCATGGTAAAAAAGCCACATGGTCAGTCCCATCACAGCAACAGCCCTCACCTGGTACTAATTTCTGCTTTAGTTTTATTTCAGTTGTGATAAAACATTCCGATAGAAATCAGATTAAAAGAGAAGGGGTTTATTTTAGCTTATAACTCTATCATGGTGGGTAAAGTCACAGTGTCAGAAGCCTAAAGCAGCCAGTCACATTACATCCTTATTCCATAGTCAATAGAAAGAAAGTGCATCCTAACTTGCTTGTGCTCAGCTCAATTTCTGAACTTTTGTACAGCAAGTACATGAGCCTCTGTCTAACTAATGGTGCCACTTGCACTGGCTGAGTCTTTTCACATCAATTAATTTAATTAAGAATATTTCTTATAGTCTTGCACACAGGCCAACCCAATGTAGACAGTGGTTATCCCATTGTGACTTCTTTACTTAGATGATTCTAGGTTGAATCAACCTGACTATTAACATTATCCCAAGAAAGCTAAATGTTTACGTAGACTAATAAGAGAAATGGATAGGAGGTCTAGAGAGCCCTCTTTCTTCTTCTTCTTCTTCTTCTTCTTCTTCTTCTTCTTCTTCTTCTTCTTCTTCTTCTTCTTCTTCTTCTTCTTCTTCTTCTTCTTCTTCTCTTCTTCTTTCTCCTTCTCCTTCTCCTTCTCCTTCTCCTTCTCCTTCTCCTTCTCCTTCTCCTTCTCCTTCTTCTTCTTCTTCTCCTTCTCCTTCTCTTTCTCCTTCTCCTTCTCCTTCTTCTTCTTCTTCTTCCTCTTCTCTGTCTCCATCTCCTTCCCCTTCCCCTACTGCATCCATTTTTGCTTCTTCTCTTCCTCTTCCTCCTCCTCCTCCTCTCTTTCCTTCCTCTTCTTCGTACCACTCATAGACATGGGAGGAGCCATGTGTTCATTTTCCAATTTGCCAGTATTAGTTTTGTGTCTTATATTCTGGAGACTTGAAACACTGTATAAGCCCTCCCCATCCAATGGAATTTTATAGAAAATTAACCCTAGAATTATCACTGTAAAAATGCATCCTGTCTTATGAGTTCTTTTTTTGGAATCAAACTTTCAAACATTAGATCAAGGTCATGCTGTCAGCTACTGGCAGAAGGAGGCTATTATTTATATCTGGTGAATTGTCCAGAATAACTCTCTATAGAATGTCTGCAACCAGCCTAATTTAGCTTTAGTTATTTCAAGATATTCTTCTTGCTGCATAATGTAACTTTTGTAAGATGGACAGTCTCTAGTGGCATACACTTATGTTCAAATTAGTTCAAATTGCCTTTTTAGATTTCTCTTTAAATATTTATATATAAGTGAACATATAGGTGGCTTCATGTAGCAATCACAACAGAAAATTTAAGTTTAAATTTCAAAACTTGATTGCAATTCATAAAATTATATTGGATACTTGAATAGTATAATGTGAGTTTTAATGATGCAGGCAGTTTGTGATGAATCAAGTTAATAAATAAACCCTAATAAACATACATATCATGTTTTATAATGAAAACCGAGTCATTTACAATATACTCAGTAACTTTCAAATGTTAATCTAATGAGTTTGGGGGATTTCATTAATTTTTATTCTGTGTGTATGGGCATCTTGCCTACATGTACGCCTGTTCTCCACATGCATGCAGTGGCTGTGGAGGCCAGAAGGAAAGAGGGCATCACATACCCGGGAGCGGAGTTAAAAATGTTTGTGAGTGCCTCTGTGGGTACTGGTAATTGAACCTTGGTCTTCTGAGATATCCTCAGTGCTCTTACCTGCTGGGGCATCTCTACAGCCCTCCGGCGATTATTTAGTGACTTGATGTCATGGAAGTCTCTCCATATCTAATTGAAATTTTATGCCCTTTTCTCACCTGTGCTTTTCCTCTTTACTGGTGGTGACAGGTTTTGTGGGCATAGTTCCATTCTTCACTTCTATTAGTTTGTATAAGTCAGAGTGAAGTGAAAACTCTCAAATCAATTTTGTTTAGCAAAAGGGCAGGGATGACTGACCAACTTTTCTTCTTTCTGGTGAGCAGGTCTATCTCATTGACACCATTGCCATTTTAACACCAAAACTCAATTCAATGTCTTTGTCATTCCAGTGTGGATTGAAGATCAAGGCTCTGCAGGAATACTCCAGGTCTTTAGCATTGCAGACTGAGCTTGGCACTCACCTTTCCTGTGAGAAGGAGGTCATTATTAGATTGTCCCACCCTATTATAATGTTAGCCTAATAAACCCATTTATAATAAAAGAGACTATAATGATCATTTTAGCTGGTTTGCAATATTATTATTAATTGCTTTTACTCTTTTCTCTTTAATTATTACTTTCGTTCTTAGAATAATTTTCTCCCTTTTCAGAAGCATTTCACTGCAGACTATTGACTCAGAGTGGGCAGAGTAGGGTGGTCAGGGTATGCTGAGGAATTGGGAACAGTGAGAGCTTTGGTCTCTAGCAGTCAGTCTACATGAGATATCGCACCACACATTACAATTCATTGTCATTTGTAGATACATGCCATAAAATATCAGCTTTAGAGTAATACCTGAATGGCTTATACTTTTCCCCCAAGGAACTACTCCTCTCCCCTGAAGTGATCCCTTTCTGTGGTAAGAACATGATCACGGGATCCATAGCTCTTCATTCTCCTGTCATTTATTAGCCAATGCTCCTGAGCATTTGAGAGCAGCTGAGGACACAGCCATGTGTATAGCAAATACACACCACCCTGCTCTCTTGAGGATCTTCCTTTTTATGTCAACAGTAAAACATGGAAATAAGGAGAACTAAGTGGAGAAATACATAATTTGTCTCACTGTATTTTCTAGCACTGACGAGTGCTTTTAAGTGTGGAACATCACACGTTTGCTCGAAATTGGACTCAATAGTACCAATACACCAAAAAATGCCTCAAATTAATCAAGTTCTCATCATAATCCAGAAATGTAAAAGGACCATGAGAAACAAAAGTCTATCAATTTGGATATTGGTGCAAGTCTTCTCTCTGCATTCATTTTCAGCTTAGTACTTTTCCCTAGGTTTGCTTACATTTGATTCTGTATCTAGCTCTTATTTTGTTCTGATAACACATTAACTTAGAAGTAGCTTTTATAAAACTATAGTGACTTTTCCATTATTGAGTATCTGTTTCAAAGTCATTTAATCTTCTGAGCAGAATTTGTTGTGTGAAGTTTTATGCAGCCAAGAATAATTTATTTGCAAATGTAGCAATGGCACACAAGCAGCCAAACGAGATTGAGGTTTTTTCCTCCAGATGATATTTTACTAAAAGTTTAAATGTGTTTGGTTTATGTTTCATTAGAATTTGAATAGGTATATGCAGCTTCTCAAAATGTTCTCTGATAGTGAAAGAGCATTTGGAAAATAGTACCCTATAAGCACAACTCCTTTCTGAATACCATCATAGACAAACGTACTGCTCAATTCAAATACTATTTGGAAGACAGCGCAGTTTAAATGAAAGAATGTAATTTAAATTAAAATTATTGTACTGAAGAAGTAATTTATTTGGCCAATGCATTTCTACATGTTATGACATATGTATGATCTTCACAGGTTATTAAGAATTCTCTTTTCAGTCTGCTCTAATAATACTTTTCAAAAATTTTATAAAAACATTAAGAGCATAAGGGCTTTTTTTTTCAGTGATCGCTGAGAGAATAGTTTCTGTAACAACACTTGCATAATTATCCTAGATAATACTTAGAGTGCTTCCTGAAAGTGATTCATAAGACCTGAGAGTCTGCCTGTTTAGAATGACTGCTCCCTCAGTACCTGTCAGAAGAGCTTCTTTTATCTTACCTGTGTGAATAGAGGATAGAGGGTGTCACAATAAACCTACCACAGCAAAACAAAACAAAACAAAACATGAAAATGAAAAACCCAAAACAAAACAAAGAAAAAAACCCAAACAACAACAACAAAACCACCACCACAACAACAAAACAGAAGCAAGTTCCCTGATTAGATGCCAGTATACTTGATAGGGCCAGGGAGCATGAGACAGGGTCAGTTAGGCTTGAGTTATATGGTTCCTAGAATCAATCAATCCTTCCTTCCTTCCTACCTATTATCCATAGGCATTAACGATAGCTATCTGTCAATGTTTTCCTAGAATTGCACTCAGTTTGTATGATGATCTGCTTGGGTTAAGATTGTTAAGTCATACTCTCTGGTTCTTGTGATCATCGTGTGCAACCAGAGCCACGAATCAAGGTCCTATTTATTTAAAAGAATGAACTGGGTTCTACAGAGGTGAGGAAAATTGCAGATCTATAAGTATACTGTCTCATTGCCTAAAAGACTGAGGAAATAATATCTAAGCTCCAGGCTTTCAACAGATACAAGGACAGCTATGTTATTTATTGACTTTATGTAGATGCTGATTTCCAAACATGCATTATCCAAGCATTATCCATACATTTAGGAAGATTCATTATTTTAATGGCAATCAAAACAAAGTCAATGGCTTTCTTTCTTCCTTTAAGTATCCTTCTCTGAAATAAACACGGTGGTCTCCATTCTTCTGTCTTTCCTGGTGTTGCACAACATTTAAGTAAGTTCATCACATGACGGCTTTTCTTCCCTTGTTTCTGTGTCTGACAGAAATCATGTTCTATTTTATAACCTGCTTCTCATCAACCTATTTAAATAAGATTCAACATATAATGCATACTTAATACCAGGATATGCCCTAAAGACTGCAAACATTTAAACCCAAAAAACTTGTTCTCATAAATTTAGAATAAAAGAATGAGACAATAAATCATGACCTCTACATAACAAGGTGAGGCAGTGGCCTGAGTATGGCTCTATGCAAATACACAGCAAAAAGGCTTGTCTTTACCTGGAGATGTTTATGAAGGCATTTCCATGTATGGCTCATGAATCTCAAAGCTGATCAGGTCTCTTAGTTTCTCCATTTAATAATTTCTCTTTTTAATATTATTGTTTTAATTAACACACAAAGTAAAGGGTTTCATTAGGAGATATATATATATATATATATATATTTTTTGTTCACATTGGTTTCACATTCAAGTTCCTTGTTTTTCTGCCACTCCTATTTTCTGCCTCCCTAAAGTTGTTCCTATTCTACTTTCCTAGCAACTATGCATATTTGAATTATATAAACTCATATTATATATGAATTATATATGTAAATTTAAAACTAGATTTTCCATATGAGGATCTATGGATCCTTCTGATTAATGTGATGGTTTTCAGTTCTACAGAAACGATCTGATCCCAGTCCTCTCTAGAGATAAATGAAGCCTCATCGTGTATATGTATCAAGCCTTCCGTATCCAGCCATCTGTAGATGGACGTCTGCTCAGGTTCCATATCGTGGATAGCATCAACGATCTACTATAGTAGATCAACGATAGTGCAACGATCAACTGTACTGTACAGATACTCTTGTTAGGATGACACAGATTCTTTGGAGTGCCTATACATGAGTGGTATATCTGGATCTTTCAATAGTTCTACTAAATTAGTGTTTTAACATATTATCTTGACTAAGAAGTAGTCTGTAACTTGACTTTCTTTTCTTCATAAAACACATGTTTATTATGACGGCAATATTTAGGTTTAAAACATATCTGACATCATCACTTGCAGATTATATATTTCAGTGAGGAAGGTATAATATATCATATCCATACACTTAAAATTGTGACTATGAATGAGATTTCAAAGTACTATGAGTCTTCATAATGGAATAAAGGAATTTTCTGCAAAACAAACTTTCAATTAAAATCTGATATCTGGTTTGGAAATTTCCAGTTAAAAAGTATTGCTTTCCAGATGGAGTTGAGGCTCCAAGACAGAATGAGGGGAAGATGGTTTAAAGGAGAACTCATAGAGAGCACAGTGTGGCTGAGAAAAAAGCCATAGCAGATCTAGGCCAGAAGAAACCTTGTGGGCCAAAGGCAATGGTGGACAAAGAAAAGAAGCTAAAAGCTGTAATGTGTGAGCTCAAGACCTCTGGTCTGCATTTTAAAACTCACCCTCTGATTGAACTATACTGATTTAATCTAGACAAAAATTCCTCTCAGAACCTGTGTACTTGAATATTTATTGTTCCCTGTGGGACACTGGACGTGAGTTCTATGCATTAGGACAGATATAGCCTGTTGAGGCCTCAATGTCAAGGGTTTTGTTCACATCCTGGCAAAGTGGAAAGTCAGAATTGAGGCCAAGCTAGAAGTCTTCTGTGGATTATCCAGCTACCTTGATGGGGATGGTGGGACTCTGTTCCTTTATTTTATGTTTACTGCCTTGTAGTGAGGGGGGCATATCTTCTTTAAGCACTTTAGGCATATCTTCTTTCGGCACAGCTGAGGCCTCCAAAGTGGCGATGCAAAAGGAAAATTTGTTTTTCACAAATCAATTTAGCCTAGGTATTTGTTGTAGTAGTGGGAAGCTGACTAGCATAGTAAACTTAAGCAATAAAGACAAAACAGAGAGAAAGGGAGGGAGGGAGGGAGGGAGAGAGAGAGAGAGAGAGAGAGAGAGAGAGAGAGAGAGAGAGAGAGAGAGAGAGAGAGAGAGAAGACTAGAGCTGTGCTGTTGACATCTGGCTCTTGCCAGCTGTTCTAAGGGCCTCGGCAGTCAGCAGAAGACACGCTTTGAAGCAGGCATCTTGGGGAACATGAAGGAAATTGTGTTACTTGTGCATTGTTTGCAGTCTGCCATTCATCCTCCAGCCTTGCTATTATCTGCTTTCATTTAAAAAGCACTTAGAACTGCTTTGCTAGAGAATAAACCAAAATACCTCCATGTTCCTGTTTCCCTCTCTCAGCAATTGTGAATGTGCTCTCTCCATTGAGTATCCTGCTTCCAATTCTAATGACATTCTTTGGACAATAGATGCATAATCAGGCACTATGCAGTGGAACACAGCAGTCTGTCTGTACTGCCCAGAGTTGTTTTCATTCCAGTTGTTTCCATTGCCAAATTCAATTTCAAACTTTTAGCTGCAGTATATTTGAGAATGCACATTTATCACACAGACGCTAATTATGGAAAAGGCCCCACTTCAACAAACAATTATTCTGTCTCAACTTGATTATTGGAGCAGGCTAATTGGTATTCTTGATTCCAACTTTACTCTCCTGTGATGCACCCCACAAAGAGGGTGGACCAGCCAGGACAGGACTTCACAGTTAGATATATCAATGAGCCCTTTCTGCATCTCACACCTCCCTTCTTCTTCTCACTTCCCAACGGGTCTTCAGTTGTAGTTAGCAAGGCACATGACATTCCTTCTCCTATTCCTCCAAGCCTACCTGTTCAGTGTCTCATTCTCTTACTAGAAAAGATAAACTGTAGCGATTGCTGCTTATGTTGTTAAAAGCCAAGTATAACGGAACAATCTCAGAAAGCATTTTCACTTCAAACATGAGCTCTGGAATTTCAACACAGCAGTACTGAGTGCTGTCAGTATTAACAGCAGGGAGATAACACAGAATTGAAGAAATTCTCTACCTTAGGTTTTTCATACAAAACAACCTTAGGCAAGCCTGTTGGCAGAGATCTATGATTCTAGCTACTAGAGACTGTAGAAGAAGGAGTACAATCTCAAGGTTAGCCTGGGCAACTTAGTGAGACCATTCTGGGAGGGTAGCTTAGTGGCAGAGTGCCTACCTAGTGCATGTGGAGTCCCGAGTTCAATCAAGAACAACTTTGTATATCTGAGTTATCTTTTGGGTTTTCAAAGTATTATTACATCAACATATCAGCTAGTTATAGAGGAGACAGAGGTGGAATCATTTACCTTCTGTAGAATACTGTGGTGGGAAGTTGACAGGACAATGCAATGCTAGAATTTAGATTGCCATAACCACACAGAAATGGTATCATAACTATATGTCAAATTTTAAAATAGATACATGGGACAAAAATAATGTACTATCATGAAAAAGAAACATGAGTGACAACCAGAAATGGAGCTCTGCTAATTCAAATGATGATGATGATGTGGAGGAGGAAGAGGAAGAGGAAGAGGAAGGAGAAGAAGAAGAGGAAGAAGAAGAGGAAGAAGAAGAGGAAGAGGAAGAGGAAGAGGAAGAGGAGGAAGAAATTGATGGATAAAACTGGGTTATTGGTTTTTTGGAAATGGAATGAGGAATAAAAATGTGACCACTTAGTCTTGCAGCCAGGAAGAATATGTGTTTTTCATGGCAGCCACATTTTTTGTTGACATTAGATCCTGAAGTCTTTCCTTATTTACCTTATGGAATAGATACTGAATGGAACAGGAGATGAGTCTCAGCAGCCGCTAATTTACAAATAGAATTTACTCAATTGTAGCTTTCTCCATTCTCCAGTTCAGGTCCAGATATTGTGTCATATTCAAGCTTTTAAAAAAACTTTCATTTAATGTATATAAATGTGTGTATGACTTAAGAGTATATACATGTGTGTGGATGTTGAGAAGAAGGTGTCAAATACCTTATCTCTGGAGTCATAGGTCAGTGAGAGCCTCACTGGAATCTGAACTCATGGCTTTATGACTGAGAAGCAAGTAATCTTTAGCACTCAGCCATCTCGCCAGCTTCAAGGACTTAGAGATTTCTTCCTTTTTCAGTCTTAGCGGAAGATTTTGTCTATAAGTCTCTGGTGGCTTTGTTGCTGTCTGCCACCACTGATATTTCTACCCCTAACCCTTGCTTCCCTCTTCTATGTTGCCTGCTCGTGATCTGCTCAGGACTTTGGACCTATCAGAAGTTGAATCCTTGGTTATTCCATTGTAGGTTGTCCGCATGGTGGGGCTGACTAACTTCAAATCCAAAATGTCTCCATAGGCTATTTTCTCCAACACACTATCACATTGTCTTCTTTCTTCCCTTTCTGGCTTACTTTCCTCTTTTTGGTTTGATTTTTATTGAAAGAGATCCTGTGTGAATGTGGCTGGGCCCCCTGTGACACTTCCTTCAGCTTACTGGTCCTTCCAGTACCTCCCCAAGCCCTTGGCTTTCTTTGCCTTGGCATGTCTGACTTCTTTCTCATTTAGCCATCTCAGCAGGAGTTCTGTTTCTCTAGCTTTTGCCTCTCAGTCAATCCAATATGTCTGTAGAAAATTGAACTTCACTGTGAACACACTGAAAGCCTAGTCCCTTGGGTCTCTTTTGGACTAAGAAGAGGAGGACATATGGCTTGATAGCCCAGTGCTTTGTAAGTCTATATACCAGCACATTTGAGCCTCAGCTCTGATGCTTCAGGGAAGTTGCAACAAAATGAAGCAGAACTGGACTTTTATATTTTATTTCTTGTAGCAACTTCTGATGATAGTCTTTAAGGCAATTCCCTAAGGAATGTTCTATGAGGCTAATATTGTTCAAGCATATAGCCTGCCAACCTTTAAACTCAATTTGGGGAGTGGCTTCTCAATTTTTACAGAAAGAGGTGGCTAGTTCCAATAGATACTTACTTTCATGATATTGCAAAACTTAGCCCTGCTTCTTATTTCTAGCACGTGGCCCTAAGTGATGTAACAGTCACAGAAGGGCAAAGAAACCTTTTTGTTTTCTTGTTAAAATCTTAGTAGTCATTTCCTTGAAAATTTCTAAGCAGCATCCTTCTTACTAGTCAGTCTAATTTCCTACAACCTCACGACTGATTGAGATGGAGGAGATTAATGGAACATGGCCAGGTTCATTCTTAGTGGGCAGCTGTGATAGATGGAATGCCACTGGCAGCACTGCACGAGCTATTTCAACAACTCTAGTTTCTGACAATACACTGTCCAGCATATCGATTACGCTAACCTTTAGCTGTAAATCCATGTCTGGATAGGAGTATTGCACAAAGGCTCATTTGTCAAGCAGAGCCTTAATCAAAGATTATAATTGGCATTAATGAATCCTCAGTAAAAGAATCTGCTTAGAGAACCAGTTAAAGATTGGTCCATGGCAGTGTCTTCATCAGTCATCACCATCTGGAATAAAATCTGACAGCTGTGTGGAGAATCAAGGGAGATGGTTTGGTAATTTTTTTCTTTTTGTTTCTTATCTTTTTTTGGTAGGCAGGTACCCATATTCATCATGAATTATGTTTGGACTGAATAGATGACCTTTTGGCAAGACTTGGTTTGCTCATCTCTCAATCTTCTCTCATAGGGAATATATTGAATGGGTAATTTAAACATCTTACAAAGACGCAGCAGAGGACCAGTTTAAATTTAATTCACGAGCCATCTATTTGTCAATCATGGCCATTTTACATGCACATTTCTAAAGTGAAATTAGACCTTTCTCACCCTCTACATCCAAAGATCGGTGTTAGTAGCACAGAAGGGACCCTTTTTTCCACATTGAATTTCATTTTGCAGTTATCATTGGTTTATTAATTTAATTGTAATAGAAAGGTACTCATTCTAGTGTCCTTTTTAAAAATTCTTTTCCTCATTACCAATATGCAATCCTGGAGGTGACTGGATCAATGGCTAATAGGTGCCAGAGTCACACGCAGTGTGGGAGAAGGCTCAGTCTTGTCTCTCTGTGATTTACTTTTTATCCCTACCTCACTCACTATTGAGACAATGTGGTGAAGTTTTCTCTGTCTCTGTTAGAAACACCTTCCCTGTAACTCGCTCCACCTCCTTAGAAAGGTTAGCAACAGCTACATCAAAGCCAAGAAGAAGGAAAGCATTAGAACTTCCTGCCACAAAGGCCTCTTGCCTTTCACAGAGCCTGCAGGGTCACAGAGTTGAAGTGCAGATTATGTAGTAAAACGTTCCCTACTACTTTGTCACTGTGAGCATATTTCTTTCTGGAAGCCCTCTGATGTTGTCTCTTTTTATGTTTCTACCTTGACAGTCTAAGCAGTTCATTTCAAAAATTCATAACGCTTTGTAATTTACATTGGATATGTTCCAAAAATTTGACAAAAGTTTTGTAATTTTTTTCAAGAATCTCCACTTTATTGTCCTTCTTTGATTCTGGATTTCTGAGTAATTATTCCTTTCACATTTACTGTAAATTATTCCTCCATTTGAAATAAGTTTTTGATTACTGATATAGTTCATATGGCTAAAGGGGGTGGTTTGTTCTGCAGTGCCAAAGATTTTCTCCCCTTCCTTCTTAAGAGACATTTAAAGTTCTGAGTCATGTTAAGAAAGGTTATGTTGGGGACTGGGGATTTAGCTCAGTGGTAGAGCGCTTACCTAGGAAGCGCAAGGCCCTGGGTTCGGTCCCCAGCTCCGAAAAAAAAAAAAAAAAAAGAAAGGTTATGTTGGAAATCTAAAATTTTACTAAAACAGTTGATCTGAATGTGACATATTGATTATTTAAGACTGTGAGGGATTTTGGAAAATAGATATGGTTGTTCAGAGGTAATGAGCCCGAAGATCCCACAGAAGATGAGGACACTATGATTCTCTATTGTGTATTTGGGAAGAAATTCAACAGTTGCACTTGACAGCTCAAAACATGAAGAAATGATAACACAAAAGAAAATACTAGTGTGCAATGATCAGGGTGTACTATAACCTCTATGCATGTGGGCATATTACACTGTAACTCATAGGCATTTTCAGTGATCATGTGCTGCTAATAAAACAAAATCATACTTCATTGGCTGCTCATGCAATACCATTGGAAAAGGTGCTTCAGATATGAATTCTCCCATCGAAAAATTGTTAAACATTTAGATCCTTGCTGAGCATGATAAAGCAGATGAAGCAATGCTACTCAAGAAAACATTGTCATCTCTAGCTTGATGGAATGTGCATTCAGATTCAGTGTCAATCATCACTGCATACTAAAATAAAGCAGTCAGAAAATAGGCACTGATCCTTATCTCTTAAAGTTAAGAATTTCAAAGATGTTATAAGTTATCATCGCTATAAATTCAAAAATAAGTCAACATGTATATTAAGGCGTCTATACTCTCAAAATACACTCTCTCTCTTGACTCAGAGCCAAGTTATCTGGGAAATTCATCTCTTTAGACTGAAGTAGCATAAGTTGTTTTTGCACACACACTAAAATAAGTTGCTCTCTTGGAATGCTCAATTAACGTATCTGGCGTCAAGTATATATATGCTGTACTTTCAATGCTGCCATTGGTACTTAGAGTATAAGAATAATTGTAAGGGCTGGGGATTTAGCTCAGTGGTAGAGCGCTTACCTAGGAAGTGCAAGGCCCTGGGTTCGGTCCCCAGCTCCGAAAAAAAGAACCAAAAAAAAAAAAAAAAAGAATAATTGTAACACTTCTATATACCTATTGTGCAAAGCATGGACCATTTCATGTTACTTGCAGAATGATCGTACAAGGCGTACACAGGATTTCCAAATCTCAAGTGAGGTTCTTGGATGTTAGATAATCTCTTTTCAGTATTAATGCCAGTCAGTAGTAGAATGCAGATTTGAACCAACATCTCCACTGTCCAGGTTTGTATCATCTTTGTGCTAGACTTCTCAGTGTCATAAAAGCCATCCTCTCCCAACAGGAGGTATTTACAGGCCCTCTGAGTGTGGATGTAACCATATCTGTGGCTTACTGCCTATATAACTTCCCATAGTAAACTGTAAACTTCTGAGGCCTTTTTGCTTTCTCAACTCTCTGACAAAATAAAAAAAATAAAACCAAGTGCCCAAGTTAATGAGCAACAATGGCATCATTGCTCTCACGTTGTTATGGAAAAAAGAGAATTCTTGTTCTTTCATCAAGGCACACATACATAAACACAGAGAAAGAAATTTGTTAAAATGCTGTGAATATATTATTAAACCATATTAGCATTAATTTAATGGCATATGGCTTAGTATATTATCTTAGCTTAAAATCCATTCTATCTATCTTGTGGTTAATCCAATGTCAATTTCTCCCCATGTGATTTTCAAACTTTCTCTTACTTGGATGGGAACATGAATTTTAAAAACAATTTGTGCATTGTCATCTTTTTAGAGAAAAATATCATTAGGTTTTATCACCATAACTTGTAATATGAAACCCCAAGTAAGTCACAGATCTTAATAATATTGCCAATTATTATAAATCACTAACACTAAACACTATTAGTAATAAGAAGGCTCATTGCATACTAGTTAGTGGTTTTAGTTACTGAACACATTTCCATCCCATCATCAATTTTGTTTAGGCTTTAATAGTTGATACATACTTCATTATTAGGGCTAAATGGGAAGAGAGTTTATTTAATCATTGAGTAGCTCAATAGCACAGTGTAGACATTTTGTGATAATTTAATTTGCTTAGTTGATTAGCTACTGCTAATCTCTTTTTCTTAAAGTGACACAATGCAAAAATTACTTATGGTTTTGCTAATAATTATGTGGCTGCATCTCTCTATCTCTGGCAAAGCAACCTTGAATCAAGGATCCTCAGGAAATACATTATTTCATGTTAGCTTACATATATTATGGATTTTACTGTTGTTGGGATTTAGAAACCTATTGTAAAACAATTTGATAGAGGGGATAGAAAATAGGTATGACTCTATTTCTGGACAGTTTAAGCGCTGATCTGTCATATGGAATTATTCTGCGAGCTATGAGGTTGTTCAAAGAGAAGAAATTCTCCTTCCTTTCACTTGCCATGTATTTTGAATATTGTTACATCCTAGTTATTGTTACTGAGAATGAACTCTGAAGGACTGAACACCATGAAAATAAAGTAGGAATATAGCATGAATGAAGCAATGACTCTGAGTTGGGGAGCAGAGACTCGTGACTGCTGAACCCCAGCTGGTTATTCTGGATGTAGAAGACTTTGGTCCTTCAGTTACTTCCAAGGTTGGACGGTACTTACTGTGCTGGGAAGACCATGAAAGTACTTGGAAACCCTGAAGCCAGAAGTGACAGCTAAATTGCATGGATCTATCGTCACAACAGATATCCTGACGGCTTTTCGGGAGCCCACTCATTTACATCTCAAATGACATCCCACTTTCCCGTTACCTCTCCACAAATCCCCCATTCCATATCCACCCTCTCCCTCCTCCCCTTTGCCTCTGTGAGGGTGCTCTTCCACCCCACCACTCCAGTATCCCCCTATGCTGGGGCATCAAATCTTCACAGGACCAAGGGCCACCCCTCCCATTGCTGTTAGACAAGGCCATCCTCTGCTACATCTGTATCTGGAGCCATGGATCCCTCCCTGGCCACTCCTTGGTTGGTGCTCTAGTCTCTGGCAGCACTGGGTGGTGCAGCCAAACGATGTTTTTCCTATTGGGTTGCAGTCCCCCTCCACGCCTCCAGTTCTTCTACCAGCTCCCCGATAGGGGTCTCTGACCTCAGTCTGATGGTTGGCTCCAAGCATCTACATCGGTATTGATCAGTTGCTTGCCAGACCTCCCAAGGAACAGCCACACCAGGTTCCGAGCCAGGAAGCACCTCTTGACGCAGCCATAGTGTCCAGTTTGGTATCTACAGACAGGATGGAAGCCCAGGAGGAGAAGTCCCAAGGTGGACTTTCCTTAAGTCTCTGCTCCATTTTTTGTCCCTGTTCTTCCTTTGGACAGGGTTAAAAACTTTGAGGTGGGTGGCCCCCATTCCTCGAATGGGGGCTGTTCCTATCTGTTGGAGGCGGTCACTACAGGTCCTTTCTCTGCCCCTTCTCTGTGCATTTCAGCTAAAGTCATCCCCATTGAGTCTTTTTTTTCCCATCTTTATTAACTTGAGTATTTCTTATTTACATTTCGATTGTTATTCCCTTTCCCGGTTTTTGGGCAAACATCACCCTAACTCCTCCCCCTACACCTCCATATGGGTGTTCCCCTCCCCATCCTCCCCCCATTACTGCCCTCCCCACAACAATCACTTTCACTTTTTCACAATCACTTTTCAGTCTTGGCAGGACCAAGGGCTTCCCCTTCCACTGGTGCTCTTACTAGGCTATTCATTGCTACCTATGCAGTTGGAGCCCAGGGCCAGTCCATGTATAGTCTTTAGGTAGTGGCTTAGTCCCTGGAAGCTCTGGTTGCTTGGCATTGTTGTTCATATGGGGTCTCAAGCCACTTCAAGCTCTTCCAGTTCTTTCTCTGATTCCTTCAACGGGAGTCCCGTTCTCAGTTCAGTGGGTTGCTGCTGGCATTCGCCTATGTATTTGCTGTATTTTGACTGTGTCTCTCAGGAGAGATCTACATCCAGTTCCTGTCAGCCTGCGCTTCCCTGCTTCATCCATCTTATCTAGTTTGGTGGCTTTATATGTATGGGCCGCATGTGGGGTAGGCTCTGAATGGGTGTTCCTTCTGCTTCTGTTCTACACTTTGCCTCCCCATTCCCTCCCAAGGGTATTCTTGTTCCCTTTTAAAGAAGGAGTGAAGAATTTGCATTTTGCTCATCCTTCTTGAGTTTCACGTGTTCTGTGCATCTAGGGTAATTAGAGCATTTGGACTAATATCCACTTATCAATGAGTACATACCATGTGTGTTTTTCTGTGATTGGGTTACCTCACTCAGGATGATATTTTCCAGTTCCATCCATTTGCGTATGAATTTCATAAAGTCATTGTTTTTGATAGATGACTAGTATTCTATTGTATAGATGTACGACATTTTCTGTATCTATTCCTCTATTGAAGGGCACCTGGGTTCTTTCCAGCTTCTGGCTATTATAAATAAGGCTGCTATGAACATAGTGGAGCACGTGTCTTTGTTATATGTTGGGGCATCTTTTGGGTATATGCCCAAGAGAGGTATAGCTGGATCCTCAGGCAGTTCAATGTCCAATTTTCTGAGGAACCTCCAGACTGATTTCCAGAATGGTTGTACCAGTCTGCAATCCCACCAGCAATGGAGGAGTGTTCCTCTTTCTCCGCATCCTCGCCAGCATCTGCTGTCACCTGAGTATTTGATCTTAGCAATTCTGACTGGTGTGAGGTGGAATCTCAGTGTTGTTTTGATTTGCATTTCCCTTATGACTAAAGATGCTGAATATTTCTTTAGGTGTTTCTCAACCACATGGCATTCCTCAGCTGAGAATTCTTTGTTTAGCTCTGAACCCCATTTTTAATAGGGTCATTTGTCTCCCTGCGGTCTAACTTCTTGAGTTCTTTGTATATTTTGGACATAAGTCCTCTATCTGTTGTAGGATTGGTAAAGATCTTTTCCCAATCTGTTGGCTGCCATTTTGTCCTAACAACAGTGTCCTTTGCCCTACAGAAGCTTTGCAGTTTTATGAGATCCCATTTGTCAATTTTTGATCTTAAAGCATAAGCCATTGGTGTTTTGTTCAGGAAATTTTCTCCAGTGCCCATGTGTTCGAGATTGTTCCCCAATTTTTCTTCTATTAGTTTGAGTGTATCTGGTTTGATGTGGAGATCCTTGATCCACTTGGACTTAAGCTTTTTACAGGGTGATAAGTATGGATCAATCTTCATTCTTCTACCTGCTGACCTCCAGTTGAACCAGCACCATTTGCTGAAAATGCTATCTTTTTTCCATTGGATGGTTTTGGCTCCTTTGTCAAAAATCAAGTGACCATAGGTGTGTGGGTTCATTTCTGGGTCTTCAATTCTATTCCACTGGTCTATCTGTCTGTCTCTGTACCTATACCATGCAGTTTCTAACACTATTTCTCTGTACTACTGCTTGAGTTCAGGGATAGTGATTCCCCCAGAAGTCCTTTTTTTTGTTGAGGATAGCTTTAGCTATCCTGGGTTTTTTGTTATTCCAGATGAATTTGCAAATTGTTCTGTCTAACTCTTTGAAGAATTGGATTGGTATTTTGATGGGGATTGCATTGAATCTGTAGATTGCTTTTGGTAAAATGGCCATTTTTATTATATTAATCTTGCCAATCCATGAGCATGGGAGGTCTTTCCATCTTCTGAGGTCTTCTTCAATTTCTTTTTTCTGAGGCTTGATGTTCTTATCATATAGATCTTTCCTTTCCTTGGTTAAAGTCACACTGAGGTATTTTATATCATTTGGGACTATTATGAAGGGTGTTGTTTCCCTAATTTCTTATTTATTTATTTATTTAATTTTCTGTTTTTCAGAGCTGGGGACCGAACCCAGGGCCTTGCGCTTGCTAGGCAAGCGTTCCCTAATTTCTTTTTTCTTTTTCTTTTTTTGTTATTTTTTTTTTTCTTTTTCTTTTTCTTTTTGTTTTTATTAACTTGAATATTTCTTATATACATTTCGAGTGTTATTCCCTTTCCGGTTTCGGGCAAACATCCCCTCCCCCTCCCCTTCCTTATGGGTGTTCCCTCCCCACCCTTCCCCCATTGCCGCCCTCCCCTCAACTGTCTAGTTCACTGGGGGTTCAGTCTTAGCAGGACCCAGGGCTTCCCCTTCCACTGGTGCTCTTACTAGGATATTCATTGCTACCTATGAGGTCAGAGTCCAGGGTCAGTCCATGTATAGTCTTTAGGTAGTGGCTTAGTCCCTGGAAGCTCTGATTGCTTGGCATTGTTGTACATATGGGGTCTCAAGCCCCTTCAAGCTCTTCCAGTTCTTTCTCTGATTCCTTCAACGGGGGTCCTATTCTCAGTTCAGTGGTTTGCTGCTGGCATTTGCCTCTGTATTTGCTGTATTCTGGCTGTGTCTCTCAGGAGCTATCTACACTTCTGCACTTCTTTGCTTCATCCATTTTGTCTAATTGGGTGGCTGTATATATATATGGGCCACATGTGGGGCAGGCTCTGAATGGGTGTTCCTTCAGTCTCTGTTTTAATCTTTGCCTCTCTCTTCCCTGCCAAGGGTATTCTTGTTCCCCTTTTAAAGAAGGAGTGAAGCATTCACATTTTGATCATCCGTCTTGAGTTTCATTTGTTCTAGGCATCTAGGGTAATTCAAGCATTTGGGCTATTAGCCACTTATCAATGAGTGCATACCATGTATGTCTTTCTGTGATTGGGTTAGCTCACTCAGGATGATATTTTCCAGTTCCAACCATTTGCCTACGAATTTCATAAACTCGTTGCTTTTGATAGCTGAGTAATATTCCATTGTGTAGATGTACCACATTTTCTGTATCCATTCCTCTGTTGAAGGGCATCTGGGTTCTTTCCAGCTTCTGGCTATTATAAATAAGGCTCGATGAACATAGTGGAGCACGTGTCTTTGTTATATGTTGGGGCATCTTTTGGGTATATGCCCAAGAGAGGTATAGCTGGATCCTCAGGCAGTTCAATGTCCAATTTTCTGAGGAACCTCCAGACTGATTTCCAGAATGGTTGTACCAGTCTGCAACCCCACCAACAATGGAGGAGTGTTCCTCTTTCTCCGCATCCTCGCCAGCATTTGCTGTCACCTGAGTTTTTGATCTTAGCCATTCTCACTGGTGTGAGGTGAAATCTCATTGCTGTTTTGATTAGCATTTCCCTTATGACTTACGATGTTGAACATTTCTTTAGGTGTTTCTCAGCCATTCGGCATTCCTCAGCTGTGAATTCTTTGTTTAGCTCTGAACCCCATTTTTTAATAGGGTTATTTGTCTCCCTGCGGTCTAACTTTTTGAGTTCTTTGTATATTTTGGATATAAGTCCTCTATCTGTTGTAGGATTGGTAAAGATCTTTTCCCTAATTTCTTTCTTGGCTTGTTTCTCTTTTGTATAGAGGAAGGCTACTGATTTATTTGAGTTAATTTTATACCCAGCCACTTTGCTGAAGGTGTTTATCAGGTTTAGTAGTTCTCTGGTGGAACTTTTGGGATCACTTAAGCATACATCTTATCATCTGCAAATAGTGATATTTTGACTTCTTCATTTCCAATCTGTATCCCTTTGATGTTCTTTTGTTGTCTGATTGCTCTGGCTAGAACTTCAAGAACTATTTTGAATAAGTAGGAAGTGAGTGGGCAGCCTTGTCTAGCCCCTGATTTTAGTGGGATTGCTTCAAGTTTCTCTCCATTTAGTTTAATATTAGCTACTGGTTTCCTGTATATGGCTTTTACTATGTTTAGGTATGGGCTGTGAATTCCTGTTCTTTCCAGGACTTTTATCATGAAGGGGTGTTGAATTTTGTCAAATGCTTTCTCAGCATCTAGTGAAAGGATCATGTGGTTTCTATCTTTCAGTTTGTTTATATATTGGATTACATTGATTTTTTCCATATATTAAACCAACCCTGCATCCCTGGAATGAAGCCCACTTGATCATGGTGGATGATTGTTTTGATGTGCTTTTGGATTCGGTTTGTCAGAATTTTATTGAGTATCTTTGCGTCAATATTCATAAGGGAAATTGGTCTGAAGTTCTCTTTCTTTGTTGTATCTTTGTGTGTTTTAGGTATAAGTGTAATGGTGGCTTCATAGAAGGAATTTGGGAGCGCTCAATCTGTTTCAATTTCGTAAAATAGTTTAGATAGTATTGGTATGAGGTCTTCTATGAAGGTCTGATAGAATTCTGCACTGAATCCATCTGGTCCTGGGCTCTTTTTGGTTGGGAGACTTTTAATGACTGCTTCTCTTTCTTTAGGAGTTATGGGATTGTTTAAATAGTTTATCTGTTCCTGATTTAATTTTGGTACCTCGTATCTGTCTAGGAAATTGTCCATTTCCTACATATTTTCAAGTTTTGTTGAATATAGGCTTTTGTAGTAGGAACTGATGATTTTTTGAATTTCCTCTGGCTCTGTTGTTATGGCTCCCTTTTCTTTTCTGAATTATTTAATTTGGACACACTCTCTGTGTCCTCTGGTTAGTCTGGCTAAAGGTTTATCTATCTTGTTGATTTTCTCAAAGAACCAGCTTTTGGTTCTGTTGATTCTTTGTATAATCCTTTTTGTTTCTACTTAGTTGATTTCAGCTCTGAGTTTGATTATTTCCTGCCTTCTACTCCTCCTGTGTGTATTTGCTTCTTTTTGTTCTAGAGCTTTTAGGTGTGCTGTCAAGCTGCTGATATATGATCTCTCCTGTTTCTTTCTGCAGGCACTCAGAGCTATGAGTTTTCCTCTTAGCACAGCTTTCATTGTGTCCCATAAGTTTTGGTATGTTCTACCTTCATTTTCATTAAATTCTAAGAAGTCTTTAATTTCTTTCTTTATTTCTTCCTTGACCAGGTTATCGTTGAGTAGAGCATTGTTCAACTTCCCTCTATATGTGTGCATTCTTTCCTTTTTGTTATTGAACACCAGCTTTACCCCGTGGTGGTCTGACAGGATGCATGTGATTATTTCTATCTTTCTGCATCTGTTGAGGCCTGTTTTATGACCAATTATATGGTCAGTTTTGGAGAAAGTACCATTAGGTGGTGAGAAGAAGGTATATCCTTTGTTTTAGGATAGAATGTTCTATAAGTATGTGTTAAATCCATTTGGTTCATTCCTTCTCTTAGTCTGTCTATGTTTCTGTCTAATTTCTGTTTCCATGATCTGTCCATTGATGAGAGGGGGTGTTGTAATCTTCTACTATTATTGTATGAGGTGCAATATGTGATTTGAGCTTTAGTAAGGTTTCTTTTATGTATGTAAGTAAGGTGCTCTTGTATTTGGAGCATAGATATTTAGGATTGAGAGTTCATCTTGGTGGATTTTTCCTTTGATGAATATGAAGTGTCCTTCTCCATCTTTTTTGATGACTTTTGGGTGAAAATCGATATTATTCATTATTAGAATGGCTACTCCTGGTTGTTTCTTCAGACCATTTGCTTGGAAAGTTGTTTTCCAGCCTTTTACTCTGAGGTAGTGTCTGTCTTCGTCTCTGAGGTGTGTTTCCTGTAGGCAGCAAAATATTGGGCCCTCATTGCATATCCAGTTTGTTAATCTGTGTCTTTTTATTGGGGAATTGAGTGCATTGATCTTGAGAGATAATAAGGAATAGTGATTGTTGCTTCCTGTTATATTCATGTTTAGATGTGAGATTCTGTTTGTGCTTGTCTTCTCTTTGTTTTGTTGCAAAACGATTAGATTTTTCCTTTGTCTAGTGTGTAGCTTGCCTCCTTGTGTTGGGCTTTACCATTTTTATCCTTTGTAGTGCTGGATTTGAAGAAAGATATTGTGTAAATATGGTTTTGTCATGGAATATCTTAGTTTCTCCATCTATGTTTATTGAGAGCTTTGCTGGATAGAGTAACCTGGGCTGGCATTTGTGTTCTCTTAGGGTCCGTATGACATCTGTCCACGATCTCCTGGCTTTCATAGTCTCTCGTGAGAAGTCTGGTGTTATTCTGATAGGTCTGCCGTTATATGTTACTTGACCTTTTCTCCTTACTGCTTTTAATATTCTTTCTTTGTTTTGACTATTACGTGACGGGAGGAGTTTCTTTTCTGGTCCAATCTATGTGGAGTTCTGTAGGCTTCTTGTATGTTTATGGGCATCTCTTTCTTTTGGTTAAGGAAGTTTTTTCTATGATTTACTGGTCCTTTGAGTTGGGCGTCTTCTCTCTCTTCTATACCTATTATCCTTAGGTTTGATCTTCTCATTGAGTTCTGAATTTCCTGTATTTTTGGGTCAGTATCTTTTTCCATTTTCCATTATCTTTGACAGTTGTGTTGATGGTTCCTATGGAATCTTCTGCTCCTGAGATTCTCTCTTTTGTCTCTTGGATTCTGTTGGTGATGCTTTTATCTATGGCTCCTTGTCTCTTCCTTTGGTTTTCTATATACAGGGTTGTCTCCCTTTGTGTTTTTTTTTTATTACTTCTATTTCCAAATTTAATTCCTTTACCTGTTTGATTGTGTTTTCGTGGAATTCTTTCATGGATTTTTGTGATTCCTCTCTATAGACTTCTACTTGTTTATTTATGTTTTCCTGCATTTCTCTAAGGAAGTTCTTCATGTCTTTCTTGAAGTCCTCCAGCATCATTATCAAATGTGATTTTAAATCTAGATCTTGCTTTTCTGGTGTGTTTGGATATTCAGTGTTTGCTTTGGTGGGAGAATTGGGCTCCCATGATGCCATGTAGTCTTGGTTCTTGTTGCTTGGATTCCTGCACTTGCCTCTTGCCATCACGTAGTCTCTGGTGTTACCTTGTTCTGCTATTTCTGACAATGGTTAGACCATCCTATAGGACTGTGTGTCAGGAGTGCTATAGACCTGTTTTACTGTTCTCTTCCAGCCAGTTATGGGAAAGGCGTGTAGTTGTTCCTGTCTAATGGTCTTCAGGTGATCCTGTGGGCATGTGTCCTGAGTCCACCAGGCAGGTCACTTGGAGCAGATAAGTTGGTCTTGCCTCTGGTCTCGGGCCTGGAGTCGCTTTCAGATCCAGGTTTCAGCTCTCTGTGAGGGCAGCAACCAGAAGGGCCTGCCCTGCCTTCACTTGGGATCCTGTGCACAGGGGGCCCAGATGGCGCTAGGCTTTTTCCTCTAGTGTCAGAAATGTGGGCAGAGTGTAGTCTCCTCTGGCTTCCCAGGCATGTCTGCCCCTCTGAATGTCTAGCTCTCCCTCCCACGGGATTTGGGTGCAGCAAGCTGTTTGACTGGGTCCCTTCAGATCTGGGAGGTGTCTAGACTACAGCGATGAGTTCTCCTATCTTTCTGTACCCAGAGGCCCTATAAGATTTCCTATTGGGCCAGGGATGTGGGCAGGGGTGGGCTGTACTAGCGGTTTCTCCTGCCCTGCAGTCTCAGGAGTGCCCACCTGTCTGGGTGGTGAGCTCCCTCCTAGTTTGAGTCTTGAGGGCCTCTCATTTGCCTGGTGTCTTGGACCCTTCAGTGGCTATCACCAGGTCCTCATCACTCCTGTTACGTATTTTTATTTGATTTCCTGACCCTCAGCACTTCTTTCCTATCTCCTCCCATCCCTGATACTCTCCCCTTATTTCCTCCCCTCCTCTCTCCCTTCCAGGTCCCCCGTACCTCTAACTACCATGAAGATCCTGTTTCCTCCTCAATTCAGGACTGAAGCATCTGCATGCTGGTATGCCTTCTTCTATGCTCCATATGGTCTGTGCGTTGAATAATGTACATTGTAAGCTTTTGGGCTAATATCCACTTATCAGTAACTACAAACCATGTGTGTTCTTTTGTGACTGGGTTACCTCACTCAGGATGTTTTTTTTTTCTTGTTCCATCCATTTGACTGTGAATTTCATGAAGTCATTATTTTTCATCTCCAAGTAGTTCTCCTTTGTGTAAATGGATCACTTTTTCTGTATCCATTCTGCTGTTGAGGGACATCTGAGTTGTTTCCAGCTTCTGGCTATTATAAATAAGGCTGCTATGAACATAGTGGAGCTTATGTCTTTGTAATATGTTGGAGCATCTTTTGGGTATATGCCTAGGAGTGGTATAGCTGGGTCCTCAGGTAGAACTATTTCCAATTTTCTCAGGAAACACCAGATTGATTTCCAAAGTGGTTTTATCAGCTTGCAGTCCTACCAGCAATGGAAGAGTGTTCCTCTTTCTCCACATCTGCTGTCACTTGCATTTTTGAACTTAGCCATTCTGATTGGTATGAGGTAGAATTTCAGGGTTGTTTTGATTTGCATTTCCCTGATGACTAAGGACGTTGAACTTTTCTTTAGGTGCTACTTGGCCATTCGATATTCTCAATTGAAAATGCTTTGTTTAGATCTGTACCCCATTTTTATATAGGATTACTTGGTTCTCTGAAGTCTAACTTCTTGAGTTTTTGTATATATTGGGTATTAGCCTGCTATCAGATGTAGGATTGGTAAAGATCTTTTCCTAATCTGTTGGTTGCTGTTTTGTCCTAATGACAGTGTCATTTGTCTTACAGAAGCTTTGCAAGTTTTTGAGTTTTTTTTTTTTTTTTGGTTAATTCTTCATCTTAGAGCCTAAGCCATTGTTGTTCTGTTCAGGAAAATTTCCCCTGCGTTTATGTGTTGGAGACACTTCCCCACCTTCTCTTCTATCAGTTTGAGTATATCTGGTTTTAGGTGGAGGTCCTTGATCCACTTGACTTGAGCTTTGTACAAGAACATAAGGATGGATTGATTTGCAGTCTTCTACATGCTGGCCTCCAGTCGAACCAGCACCATTTGTTGAAAATGCTGTCTTTTATATCCTAGTAAGAGCACCAGTGGAAGGGGAAGCCCTGGGTCCTGCTAAGACTGAACCCCTAGTGAACTAGACTGTTGGGGGAGGGCAGCAATGGGGGAGGGTTGGGAGGGGAACACCCATAAGGAAGGAGGGGGAGGTTGGGAGGGGAACACCCATAAGGAAGGGGAGGGGAGGGGATGTTTGCCCGAAACCGGGAAAGGGAATAACATTCGAAATGTATATAAGAAATACTCAAGTTAATAAAAAAAAAAAAAGAAAATGCTGTCTTTTTTTCCAGTGGATGGTTTTAGCTTCTTTGTCAAGGACCAAGTGATCATAGGTATGTAAGTTCATTTCTGGGTCTTCCATTCTATTCCACTGATCTACCTGCCTGTCTCTGTACCAATACCATACAGGTTTTATCACTAGTGCTCTGTAATAAAGCTTGAGGTCAGGGATGGTGATTTCTTCAAAACTTCTTTTTTTGTTGAGAACAGTTTCCCTCTCCTTTTTTTTTTGTTATTCCAAATGAATTTTCAAATTGCTCTTTCTAACTCAGAATGGCTAAGATAAAAAACTCAGGTGATAGCAGATGCTGTTGAGGATGTGGAGAAAGAGGAACACTCCTCCTTTGTTGGTGGGATTGCAAACTGGTACACCCACTCTGGAAATCAGTCTGGAGGTTCCTCAGAAAATTGGACATTACACTACCTGAGGACCCAGCTATACCTCTCCTGGGCATATACCCAAAAGATGCCCCAACATATAACAAAGACACCTGTTCCACTATGTTCATAGTAGCCTTATTTATAATAGCCAGAAGCTGGAAAGAACCCAGATGCCCTTCAACAGAGGAATGGATTCAACAAAGTGGTACATCTAGACAATGGAGTACTACTTACCTATCAAGAACAATGACTTCATGAAATTCATAGGCAAATGGAATGAGCTAAAAATTTTCATCCTGAGTGAGGTAATTCAATCACAGAAAAACACACTTAGTATGCACTCATTGATAAGTGGATATTAGCCAAAAAGCTCGAATTACCCAAGATGCCCACAGACCACAGGAAGCTTAAGAAGAAGGATGACCAAAATGTGGATGATCCCACTCCTTCTTAAAAGGGGGAAAATATTAATAAGAGGGGATATGGAAGCAAAGTTTAGAGCAGTGACTCTAGGAAAGGCCATTCAGAGACTGCCCCACATGTGGCCCATATATATACGGCCACCAAAACTAGATAAGATTGATGAAGCTAAAAAATGCATGCTGAAAGGGACCGGATATAGATCTCTCCTGATATACACATCCAGATCATGTCCAATACAGAGGTCAATGCTAGCAGCAAATCACCGAACTGAGAATAGGACCCCCTTGTGGGGAATTAGAGGAAGGATTGAAAGAGTGGAGGCAACTTGCAACCCCATAAAAACAACAATGCCATCCAACCAGAGCTCCCAGGGACTAAACCACTACCTAAAGACTATTCATGGACTGACCCAGGGCTCCAACTGCATATGTAGCAGAGAATAGCCTTGTTGGGGCACCTGTGGAAGAGGAAGCCCTTGGTCCTGTCAAGGTTGGACCCTCAGTGCAGGGAAATATTGGGGATGGCAATAAGGGGGATGTATAGGGGGAATTCCCTTATGGGGGAGGGGGAGAAGAGGATGGGGGCTTAGGGACAGGAAATCAAGAGGAATAACATTTGAAATGTAAGTAAAGAAATATATCTAATTAAAATTTTAAAAAAGGGTCAACTTAAAAAAAAACAAGAATTGATTTGGAATTTTGATGGAACATTGAACCTGTAGATTGCTTTCTGTAAGATAGCCATTTTTACTACATTAATCCTGCCAATCCATGAGCATGGGAGATCTTTCCATCTTCTGAGGTCTTTTTTGACTTAACACATCAACATGATCGTTCACCATGATCAAGTAGGCTTCATCCCAGGAATGCAGTGATGGGTCAATATAGGGAAATCCATTAATGTAATCCACTATATAAATAAACTCCAAGAAAGAAACCCACATGATCATCAGATTAGATGCTGAAAAAGCCTTTGACAAAATACAATACCCATTCATGTTAAAAGTATTGGAGAGATCAGGAATTCAAGGTTCATACCTATATATTATAAAAAATATACAGCAAACCAATAGCCAAAATCAAATAAATGGAGAGAATCTCAAAGCAATCCCATTAAAATGAAGGACAAGACAAGGATGCCTACTCTCTTCCTACCTATTTAATGTAGTACTTGAAGTTCTAGCCAGAGCATTTAGACAACAAAAGGAGATCAAAGGGGTACAATTTATGAAGGAGGAAGTCAAGATATTACTATTTGCAGGTGATATGATAGTATACGTAAGCGACTCCAAAAATTCTACTAGAGAGCTCCTACAGCTGATAAACAACATCAGCAAAGTGGCTGGGTATAAAATTAACTCTAACAAATCAGTAGCCTTCATCCACTCAAAGGATAAATGGGCAGAGAAAGAAATTAGGGAAACAACACCCTTCACAATAGTCACAAATAACATAAAATATCTTGGTGTGATTCTAACCAAGCAAGTGAAAAAAATCTGTATGATGCAAGCCCAAACTTTTGAGTATGGTGTCTTCCTTGCTCTTGAGTAGTAGAAGAAAACCAACATCCTTCATTCCAAAGTCATCACTGGGATGTATAAGAGAGAAAATCCATTATGACCACATATGTAATTACTTCTTCGAGAGAATCTGACTAAATGGTTGTGGGCTCCCAAATTGAACAGAACTCAGTAGAAATCCTGACTCTGTCTCTATCTAGCTGCAATATCTTTTAGCCTCAGTTTCCTCTCCTGTGAATTGAGGTTAATCAAACCAATCTACCAATTGTAAGTTAATTGCACAAATTACCTACACATCCAGTCATTTATTCCATTGGTGGGCCTATATTAAGTGCCCAATACTTGGTTTCCAAATCTCATAAGACAGATGGTCCTTTTCAATAATTCTCATTCAGAATGTAGAAAAATGTATAAATTACTCAGATTCTAAACTGCTGACAAATATTCAAAACTGTAGCTGAGGAACCCTAAGTCCAGGAACTAAATCCCATAGACATCTTATCCCTGCTAGTGACTCCTCGATTCCATTTCTTTCTAAGCACAGTAACATTGTCAATTGAGTATACATCTGAGTCTATGACTAACAGAGTGGTTATGTTTAAAAACAAGGTGAAATGGTGGGTGATGTCCAAAGGTAACAAAAGACAGTGGGAATGCATTCATTTTCCATTCTCTATGGCTGAACTTCTAAACATCCCAATCAATATTCAAGTTGTTTTTCTAATCTTACCACATATCTGTCACCACAGGGACACTGCTTATTATAACCTTGCTCCAGTTTCTCCCACCCATTGTGAGACTCTGAGCCTGGTACCTATGTAAATTAATGATATTGTCTGCTTAGAGTTTTTTCTTACTCTTATTTTCTTAGTGGATTCCTCTGTGTCTTTTAGTGTCCAAATCTCAGGTCTTTGTTAAGTGAAGCTTTTGGCAATGTTTTTCAGACTCATATTCTATTTTTCAAGTATATATTTTGGTAGAAACTAAATAAATAACAATAGAATAAAGTTTAAACTATTAAAAACTCTCATGATTGAAAACATTATATGCTAAGCAGTATTTATGATATCTATCATTTATCGATGTATAGATATGTATATATATACATATATAATGCATTAAATAAGCTCTATAATTTTGTTCATTTTTCAGATGAAGAAAGTAAATTTAATTGGGAAATTTAACAAATTAGAACTTTAATTCATTTAGGCGTGCTGGCTAGTTTTATATCAATTTGACATAAGCTAGAGTCACTGGAGAGGAGGGATCCTCAATTGAGAAAATGTCTCAATAAAATTAAACTAAAAGCAGGCCTGTAGGGCACTTTTTAAATTAGTGGTTGATGTGGGAGGGCTCAGTCCATTGTAGGTGGTTCCATTCCCAGGCTAGCAGTCCTGGGTTCTATAAGAAGGCAGGCTGAACAAGACACAAGAAACAAACCAGCAAGCAGCAGCCCTCCATGACCCATGCTTCAGCTCCTTCCTCTATGTCTCTGTCCTGTTTCAGTTTCTGTTTTAATGATGAACAGCAACATGAAAGTGTAAACTAAATGAACCTTTTTCTCAAAAACTTGCTTTTAGGTCATGGTGTTTTGGTAAATCAATAGAAATCCTAATTGAGACATAGGGACACAAGCATATGCAGTGGAAATTTCTGGTTTCTTTGGAAACTCAGTTGTGCCATGTGGTATTTTTCTGGAAGCTGTTTTGTGAGAGGATGTTTTGCTGAAACAGAAACATGAGAGGGCATGATGATTGGCTGAAGTATATGCTTGAGAGGGTGTGTGATGTTTGGAAAGAGTGTAAGTGGAGCCCCATAAACAGCGAGAGCTTGTTCTTTGATTGCGATGTCATACGATACTTTGCTAGTCTTGCTTGTTTGCTAGTCTTCACTGGTCTTCACTTTGTAGAGAGAACTTCTGTGGTATTCCAGCTGACTCTAGCCACGTCTGCCAACTCATGCCTATTTGATGAAGGTTTACTGTTTCTGCTAGATCAAGCCATTGCTACTGGTTCATGATTGGTGTTTGCTACTGGACTGGACTGCTGATATCCTCACAATGAAGATTGGAATTGCCCCCAAAGAACTACTTCTAAATAGGTCCACAACCTCCTTGTCCTATTAACTATCTTTCTCCCCTACCTTTGGTCAGTGGGAGAGAAGGGAGGTTGAAATGTTTCAGAACAATTAATAGTTTTACAAAAACTTTTATCCTACACACCGTACAGTAAAACAGTTATCCACTATTGTTCTATTTATTTTACGGCATGATATTCCCTCTATAATGCTGAGACTTTAGTCTTGAGTATGTTCCTTGGCACATAGTAGGAGCTTAATAATTGTTTACTGAATAAATATTTGTATGACTATTAAATAAGTATTTACCAAATGAGTAATTACTAATCAGTATCAGTTATATTTATTTGATTAGCACAGAACAGTTTTCATTACTAAAGTATAATAATGGCACTAAGCCTCACAGTTTGAATTATGTTTTCATGAATTTTCTTGGCAAAAAGAATATGCCTCAGAAATAAATAATTGGATTTTAGTATTTAATTCATGGTGTTAAATAATGTGTAATGTGTTAACTGCAGAAATTTCATCTCATTTTCTCTGCTTCATCAATTGAATGCTTCTACATATGTGCAAAGGGAGATGATGCATTTTTTCCATTTGTGAATAACTAAATGAGCATCTATCCATGTTTTCAAGAAGTCATATTCTTTAATTTGTGACAAAGAATAAATAATTCCATATAATTATGAGAATAACTTCTTTTTCCATTTAAGCTTTCAGGTATATTTGAGATCTTGTTAGATTTGGACTTATAGACTTGATTCAAATAGTCTCAAAGATTTACATATCTCTGACAGTACTATGGAGATGAGAGTAATATTCTCTGAGATAAATTGGGTTTTATTGAACTGGTTAATATACTATGTGCAGGAAAATTTCCATACTACTGAAATTCAGAAAGCATTAATCCAAAGACTTGTCTCATATCAACTGATTTTACTTAAGAGATTAGATTATTTTAAGGAATCGAATAGGCACATTATCAGGAGTGGAAATCTAGGTTCAAATCAAATACAGAGGTGCCTTCATTTTTAACAAGGTTATATTTGAAACCAATATTGGTTCTATAATGATGAAATTCTGTAATATCAAATATTTAAACTGGAAGAGACTAATCTGAGTGAAAATTTTAGGTTCTTTCCTTCTCAATTCTATAATATTTTATCTTCTCATTTACTGTTTAACTGGTTAAAACAGAACTAAATAAACATAGTAGGTTATTTAGATTAATGATAAAAACGTCTTTCTCAGCTTTTTCCTCTTTTGCTTTCCAAGCATCACATTCCTTTTCCCTACCTTCCTTTTAGCAAAGGACACTCATGCTAATGGAGTAGAAAGATCTGCTGATTGCTTTCAGAGAAATATTTACCTTCCTCGTTGAAGACTAGATACACAACTACTATTGTGTGTTTATACCCTTGGTTATGTCTGGACCCTGCAAAGAGTGCACACAGGCGTAGCAGGTTGTTTAGCCTTGCCACGTTAAACGTGAAGACAAATGTCTCCATGTTAAGGGTGCCACGGCAGAGCAGAGAAAGAATATGGCATTTTGATGCTGTTAAGAAACTGATCCAAGGTCAGGACCTGTTGTCATATCTTCCTATAGTGTAAAGAGAAATTATTTATTTGTTTAAGCCACAATGAATTGAATCTGCTATCAATTACAGCCAAAGAATTAACATCTAGAGTTCATGAGAAAGCCTAGGAGCACTTGAGGGAATGGTGTGAAGGAAATGAACCTGCTCCTTTCATTCTCAGAGAGGAGCTCTTTGGTTCGCACTTGGTACTACATCGGAATGAGAATATTATCATCTTGTGATCTTCCCTTGGAAACTTAGAAGTCCATCATGGTTAATGACTGAATAAGAAGGCATTTGGGAAAATTACTTCATTTATTGAGAAAAATGTATTTGGAGATTGGTAGTACACAAAGGTGGCTAACTGTGGTGAAAATTCTGGAATTTTGACTTCTTTAAAAGCACAAAAGTATTATAAGAATGTGTTTTCATTTTAATTCTAGGTGTGGGATATGAGGCTTCTTCAGATTGTCCATAGCAGATAACTATTACTTACCTCATGCTCTAGCAGAGACCTGATTTTGCTATCTGCAGATAGTTCTGTGACTATGTTGATGGAATTCTGGGATATTTCAGAGGGTGTATGTAGATGTTAGAGCCCCAATATGTGAGCTGTTGGTTGGATGGTGACTGATTGTTGGTTGCTATTGGTTGTGGCTTGCTAAGTAGCACACAAACAAGAAAACATCACGAAGAAAGTAGATATCCTGATGGTGAAGATCAAATGTATCCCAAAGAACTTGATGACCTTAATCAACGGAAAGTAGTCTAACAATAACATTGCCTTCTTTCTGATCTCTGACTTTGTTCAGGGATCTCTTTTCTTTCTTCTTTATCCTTTTCTGTCTCTCTTATCTAATGTTATGGTGTTGCTAGATTAGCAGAAAAGGGTAGAGAATGGGGGAAAAAGACGATCCCACAAAATAGCTTGTTACAACTAACTATTAAGTATTGTCTCTTTTCACAATGCTCCTTTAGAACATCTCTGCCTCATTGATTCATTCAACAATTAGTTACTGAGCAACAGTATAAACAAACGTAACCTCTCCATTCTGTCTTGCAGTTTGTATCTTAGTGAGAGGGGAGAGTATAGTCTCAAATTGTAAAAATGAGTGCACTTTAGAAGGAAGGGTAAGTGCTCTGATATGCAGGGGCCACGTTTAAGAGCACAGCAGTAAAGATATCTTCATTTGAGCGGCTGAAAATGGGAAGATGATTCTGAAAATGACACTTGAGTAAACAATGGAGCTAAGATGGTTGCTCTAAGTTGATACAGATAGGTGTCAGCTAAACATAGGAAAGAAGACAAAAGCTTTCACAGACAAAAGGACAATCTTTTCTTAAGGACAGGACTTAAGGAAGAAAGGATCACAGTACATTTGAGGATCTGAAAAATCACTGTTCAATGCTGAGTGTGGAAAGAGGAGAGGCCAATCCAGAGTCTACAGAGCATTACTCCTCTTGAAATGGTTGGTATTCAGTCAAAGACCATGCGAAGCCATCGAAGAGTTCAAATAAGAGCGTCATAAATATTTTAGTGTTTCTAAAAGACCAATTTTGCTGCATCATGGAAAGACAACCAGTGGGAATCATTCTGAATAGAATCATATAATTAAGAATTTATTTACTTGATTTAAGTCAGAGAAAATGGAAGTTGGATGAAGACAGCTTTGCTTCTGGCACTATTGTGATACTACTATTAGAAGTTAAGAACTGTAAAACACTGGAGAAACGTGTTTAGGAGGCAAACAGGTTACATTGCTATTAAAGACATGAGCTGCGTAGAAAAGGGTCTACCAATGATGACCCCCACCCCAACAGACAGAGCTCAATATCCCCTGCTTGCTGCCTGAATGGGTTCTGACTTTCTTCTTTCATGTTAGAATGACCCCAATCTGTGCAGAACACTGTGCTTCCACTCTTATTCCCACCCATAATGGGCTATGGCTCTTGGACATGATAATGTCATGAGCAAAGTGTGGTTGCTTTTAATTATTACTAGTGACAGTACTAATGATTTTTATGTAGCTGTGGGGAAACACCATGACCAAGGCAATCTACAGAAGAAAAATTATTTGGGCTTACTAATATAGATAGATAAAAGTTCATGTTGGTGACAGGCATGGCAGTAGGAAGAGGAAGCTGAAGAAAGTTGAGACTAGCAGGGATTTTAATGTAAACGCTCACTCTCAATGACATACTCCAGCAAAGCTCTATCACCTCCTGACAGTACCCCTAACTGGGAACCAGTGATCAAATGCCCCAGACTACGGGAAGCATTCTCTTTCAAACCACCAACACATTTGGATTCATCCTGCCTGTGTCTGCTTATCTTCTTGATTTCTTTGACTGACATATTCCTAGCTGATGTGGAAGATGTCAGGATATCTGATCCTAGCATCTTACTATTTACAACCGGATTGTCTGAAGTTTGTTACTACTCTCTCTTCATATTCTAGCTTTGCTAAAGATATTGTGGCCCTGACCCAAATCAAAGCACATATTTGGATTAATATAGTAAACTTTTTTTCCCCATTAGTTCTGCTGGGGAATTCACTTAGAAAATGATTGCCTTTTCTCCATAAATATCCTTTTGATAAGTTTAGATTTTAAGAGGTATTTTAGAACCAATAAAGAGAATTTCTCTACACAATAGATGGTTGAATCTATTATTATGACCAATACATTATCCAGCATTACAGAACAACACAAAAAATGAGTGCACATAGCTAAAAAATGGAAGAAAATTCAATAGGTGAACAGTAGCCACCATGAAACCTAGCACAATCCTAAGCACATAGTGAACCACAAGGGGATTTGATCACAGCTCCTAGAAGGAGTCTAGGTCAGGAGCATTTACCTTGTCTCTGAGGAACTGGAGATGTCCACGGAAGGGCTCTGTAAGGCCCTTTAAGAGCTGTGCTCGAAAGACAGTAGACTCATGGAACTAGGAAATAAACAGTTCCCCTGAGACTCATTTTCCTACCACAAAGTTTTCAATGTCATGGGAAAAAAGGATGGCAAGACCATGCCAATTTTATTTTTTTCCAACACAGCCAGCTTCCTAAATTGGAGCATAAGGCTAGAGGCCAGGCTGGTCTGTGAACACATTTCCAGCCCCAGTGCTACCGAGGCATGCTAGTTGAACAGAAATAAATGAGCATGGGTTCAATAAAAGTTTGTAGAGGTGTAGATGTGACCTCATTTCTACCCAGGGAAGTCTGCTGCTCTTGGAACTTCTGTTTGCTCAATAGGGCCAGACATTCTCCTGTCCACCCACTCTTAGAAGCTCTAGTTCCATATTATCAGTGAGGGTGGTAGTGGGGAATGACTGCATCCAGCACAGAAAACATGGATCCTGTTCCTTTTCTGGTCAGTGTCTATTAGACCAGCCCAGGCATACCTAACCAGCAATTTATTTGCTTTTTATTTAGTCTCTCAGCCCTGGCACTGCTGCTCTTTCTCTCTGTGGCATACAGATAAGTGTAGCTCACATAGGGAAATGCAAGTCTTCAGAAATTATCAATGCCTTAAAACTAAAATCAGCTGCTCTCTCCATTGACAGAATAACACATATCACCTGCCCAGGAGAAAAGTAGAGTGCTCTCTCAAAAAGGGCCAGATGGGTTTGTCAATAATTTACTGTGACAGTGTAGAAATAGCCAGGCTCTAGGAAAAGAGAGCTAGGTCTCTGATGCTCATTTTGCAATTACATCCTCTCTAAACCTTATTCTTAGCTGCTATTAGTTCTAAAGCCCTGAAAATGGGACAGGCCCACTAGACTATCTTTAGTCTAAAAAACATTCCCTTCCCATTCTGAAACAATTTAGTGCATTATCTTAAGTCATGAATAAGAGAAGGGGTGGTTTAGCATCTTCACTGAATGATGTTGCTGATGCAACAGGCGAAGTCAGCTAACTTAAGTCAGGATTTCTTGAAAAGAAGCTGTGAGAGCTGTGTGTCTGCCACATCTTAGCAGTACACACACACACACACACACACACACACACACACACACACACACACACACACACCTTTGTAATTCAAATGTGAGCTTGACTTCTCAAGTTTCTGGAGTCTTTAGTTGTTATTGTTAACTCTTTAGGTATTATTAATATTAACTGGAAAATCAACAATATGATGTTTGTGCTGGGTGCCTATTAGGAATATCTAGTGTAGTCTCTGCACTTCAGAGACAAATGAACAGAGGTCCAGGGAGGTTAAGTGACTCGCTATGTCCCAGCGTCACTGTGAGACATAAAGGAGTTTACAGAGTACATTTGTTAGCACAGGGAAGTACTCTTTACTAGTCACTACTATGTCATCTTTAGTCCAGATATGGCGGCCAGAAGGCTCCTAGGGGCTCTGCATTGTGCAGTTTTCTCATCAGTGGCTGAGCCTTAGGCTGTACAGATAAAGTTGAGATAAGGATTCCAATCTTTGAATTACGTAGTGACACATGAGAACCAGGTGAAGTGGCAGAGTAACTGTGAATGTGCATAACACATGTATGTTGTGTGTGGACACAGTTGGAGGAATTGTTACTGCTTTACTTATCTCAAAGCATTCATATTTGTCTAATAGCCCAACACACAGCAATTATTTTCAGATTAAGTGCTGTTTTCCCCCTCTGAAAGCACTTCACTTATAGATATTGCAATCTGTTTACATGTGGTGCTAAAAGGGGGAAACGTATTATTAGCTAAGAACTTGGCAATCTTAGCTAGCCAGGGCTTTCTATGACTTGTTCATTGTAAGCTAAGGAAGACCAAGGGGAAGACTGAATTCCCCCACCCCTTTGCCATCCTGACTTGCCCGTCTATTCCCCCTTTGAGCTCCTAGAATGGAAGAAATACGGTGACTGTGGCCTCTGAGGAGTTATAGTATTTATGCGGCAGTTCAGATGTTTTTGTACCAAGACCTGAAGCAGCTCCAAAAGCAAGCCTAAGCCTTTGACTCCAGACTCTAAACAGACACGGTCCTCTCTTGCTCTGCCCTGAGCAGAAGGGCTGGTTGCTTTCCTTATGCATCCTCACGAGTTTAGTGAAGATCCAGTGGCTATGATGATGAAAAGGTGGATATGCCTTTGGTCATGTCTAAAAATAAGATTAAATTCAGAACTATATTTAAGTCTTTAAATTTCAAAGCAAAACTGATCTATACCTATGGCTCAGGGATAATTGTGTGGGTGCCTGCTTGTGAGTGTGCGTGTGCATGTGCGTGTGTGTGTGTGTGTGTTTGTGTAACAGACAAAAGAATAAAAGTTCAATGTGAGATTGTGTCTCTTAGAAGTGTTAGAGAAACTATACCCATGAACGCTTAACAACATGCTATCTAAATATGACCTGTACATGGACAATGTCCACAAACATGCTAATATGAATATGGAATACGGAAAACTCAAAAGGCCTCAAGAGCTGCAGATGACCAAGGAGTGCTGAGTGCAGGAGTAATATCAAATTGTGTCAGCTCTGAAAACCCAAGTTATACAGACTGAGCAGGTTGTATTTCTGTATTTAGGAACACACACACACACACACACACACACACACACACACACACAGACACACACAGACAAACATATACACACACATACACACACATACCACACACACATACAAACACACACATACCCCCACACACAAACACACACACACACACACACCATGTACACAAACAACACAACCACCAATAACAACAACTAAGGAAAAAGAGGCCCTGAATATGAAACGCAGCAAGGAAGTTGGTACATGAGACAGTTTTGAGAAGGAAAGTGATGGGGAGAATGATTGTAATTCTATTACAGTTTCAAAAAATTTGAAGGGAGTATCACATGTCAGCCTCTTGGCTAAGATCAATAAAAAATATTAGGGTGCACTATTTAAATCTAAAATAATTCCAGTGGAAGAGACCAGAAGCAAAATTTGATAATACCAGTTTGACAAAATGAATAATTTTTGTATGAAAAACTCAATACAAAATTTAAAAGAAAACACCTTAAGGAGATTGGGAAGTGTACAGAAAAGGTTAATATTTAAATATTTAAAAACTTTAAAAAATCAATAAAAGATTATGAAACCCCACCAATAATACACAATAACACAAGCAAGAAATTTAGTTAGAAAAACTTCAAGTGCTAATTAAATAGGAAAAAGTCACTAAATGTTACTTGTAAATAAAATCATGTGTGAATTGTAGCTGTTAACATTCTCAGCTTTGGAGGATATGGTAATGAGATCATCATGTGTAGTGAAATGAGGCAGACACAGGAAACACTGTGTGTTTTCCTACTTTGTGGATTCTAGGTATTGTATAGATTCATAAAACCATAGACCTTAAGGTATGAGACAGGAGGGATGAGGATTAGTGAGAGGGACAAAAAGAGGAGAAGAAAGAGCATCCAGTGGATACTGTCACAGTACAGGGGATATTTGAGAAGTTGGTTTTGTACAATCCAGCACCATATGTAATGAATATATGCAAATAAAGACATACTCATCTTCTCTGACTTTGGGACCAGGAAAAACCAACTAATATTAGAGACCAAGAAATCTTAGGCCAATATCAGTTTCATACCCTCTGCTCAAATATTAGAAAGATTTTAGGTGCAGATTGCGATTGTAAAAATTCAGGTTTGGTGGGGGTATGTGAGACAAAACATAGTGGTGCAATATTTACAAATAAATAGTTTTGTTTTTAATTGCTTTTTTATTTCTTTGTTCTGTTTTGGTTTTTGAGACAGGTTATTCTCTGTAGCTCTGCTATCCTGGAACTTCTCTGTAGATCAGACTGGCCTTGAACCCAGAGATCTGCCTGCCTCTGCCTCCTGAGTGCTGGGATTAAAGGCATGAGCCACCACCAGGCAATCATCCCTTTTCTGTAAATAGTTTACTTCTACATATTTGAATGGGGGCAGCCATCAAATGACTTCATCAGAACTGTAGCCCAAATCTAGCAGTTGTAACAATTTAATCTAGTCACTCAAATATGCAGATTATTATGGTTAAGCCAAGTATCCACTTCAATCTTGAACAACATTGCTTGATTTAAATGTTTATTTACATCAACATTTGGATTCACATACACTGATGCTAGAACTATGAACAATCATTTTGCATAAAATTTTCAATGTAAATGAAAATCAAACATGCATTACACATTGTAGCTACAATGCAGAAAATACTGAAAAAAACTGAAAGATAGCTAATCCTCATTGACTATGAACAGGCCAAAATGCTAGAAAGAGAACCACCTCTCGTTGTGGCAACTGATGAGGCACTAAATATCTTTTCAGACTAATTTATTTCCACCACCTATCAGAGATTATTAAATTACCAACAAGTAAACCTGTCAACTGGCACGTTGTCTTTTCAGAGATGCATAAATGCATCTTTTAAAGAAACTTTGTTTTATTTTGCAAGGTCATTTATAATATCATGCCCTTATCAGTTACTTCAAGTAACTGTGGGCATAAAAGTCTGCATGCACAAGCTACTTGTTAGAAATGAGAACGTCACACTCAAGGAACAAGGAAGAATACATCTGTTTCCGAAATAAGAAAAGCAAAGTCTTCCATCCTCCAGAGTGATTCTTCACAAAGCAAGTAATAGCAAAGCCTAAGAGTGTCCACAGAGCCTGAGACAGACAGCAGAACATTGCTTTATTACTTCCTGTGGCTAGTCTTTAAAATCTTGCTGCAGATTCTAGGGTTAATTTTTAAATCAATGGAATTACATTATATGCATGCTTTAAACATATTTATTTTTGAGAAAAGGTCTCACTCTGTAGCCCAGGCTGGACTTTGAACTTATGATCCTTCTAAGAATACAATTGTGGACTTTTAGATAGTAGCACTCTCTTAAATGGTTCTTTTTTCTAAACTTATATTTTTCTTTATGCACTTATATAGTATATTTAATTTGACTTTCCATAGTCTTATTGAGAAATTATTGAGAAATAAAAATTATATGAGTTTAAGGCACATGACATATTTTAATGTATGTAGATATCATGAGACAATAGCCCCCAAAAATGAATTCTATGCTTATTACCTCATGCAGTTATCCTTTGTGTATGTGTGTGAGGAGAGGCCAGGAGATGTACTTGCTCAGTAAGTCTGAAGTATCTAACACAGCACTATTAGCGAAGTCAGGATGCTACTGGTATAGCCTTCAGGACATCTCACATACCTGAAACTCTGTATGCTCTGACCAGAGCCTTCTCAATTCTCCCGCACCTTGCAGCCTCTGATCATTGCCATTCTATTTCGCATCAGAGAAAAAACAGCATCAGAATCAAATTGTCAGGAAGACTGGATCTTCACATCTGGAAGAATAAAAGAGACCTCTTATTTTACACGAAACTAACATAAGGGATCAGGGAGATGGCTCAGCAGTCTAAGTATCTATTTCAGGGGGTCATATACAAAAGTATTTGCTAAGACTAATGCAAATTATCCTTTATCCCTTTTATTTCCTTCTAGCAGTTTGCCAGTTTCACGTTTTGTGAGACGCTGTTTGTTTTTTATTTTAAATACAGTGTGACCTAAGAATGCAACTTTATTCCTGTGCTTCTGGACTTTTAGTGTTCTCAGCACCTCTGACTGAAGGACTTGCGGTCTCCTGTGGGTACTTTTGACATTTGTCATGATCTGGAGACGGAGTTTCTGAAAACTAAAAGTTCCAAGGAGGCAAATGCTCACTTGTTGGACAACTGGCTCTTAGCTGCTGGTACCAAGGGAGATCTAGGAAGTTTTGCAGGAAGTACCAAACTGGAGGAAATAGTGTAGGTAATCGAGGATGAGACACCTTTAATAATACTTTGTTTCTGGATTCCCCTCCCCCTCTCCCTCCTCCTCTACCTCCTCTTCCACCTCTGTCTCTCCCCTCTCCCCTTCCCTTTTCTCTTCACTTTCCCCTCCTCCTCCCGCTCCCCCTCCCGCTCCCCTCCCCTTTCCCTCCCTCTTCCCCTCTCCCTCTGCCTCCGTTTCTCTGTCTCTCCGTCTCTCCATCTCTCCGTCCCTTCTTTCTGTTTCCTGCATACCATACTTTCCTACCACCTTAATATTCCACCTATGTACATGGAGTCTAGCAACCGTACTGAGCCTTTTGTAATTGTGACTCAAATACCCACCTTCTTTCTCCAAGTTACTTTAAAGTATCTTCAACTGTAATGATGCAAAGCTAATAAACCTTACTTGTTGAAGAACAGTTGCCTGTGAGTACACAAATAAATTTTAGAGCTCTCTATTCTGTTCTGTTGAACTATGTATTTCTTTTTCTGTTACCAGAACCTTGTCCTGATTGTAGTAGTTTTGGAACAGATTTTTAAGTCGGAAAATATGACACCACCAGCTTTGTTCTGGTTCTGAGATTACTTGGCTATTTGGGGTCCGCCCCATTCTGATAGTAAATTGGGCATATATTTTATATCTATTTTGATTCCTTGTGGAGAAAGGCACAATGGGAATTTTTTTGGTGAAATATTTGAATACTTTTCTCTTGGTGCTTTAAAACTTCTCTCTTTGATTTCTGAAAAAAAAATTGCAATATGTCCTGGTGTACTCTTACCTAGATTGATTCTGCTTGGTGATTTCATACTGTCATGAAATAAGATATTCACATTCCTATCAAGACTTAGTAAGATTTGAGCTCTTTGAATAAGGTTTCAACCTGTTTCTGTCACGAATGCCTGCGGACGCCACAGTTTCTTTGTTGGTCTTCTTGCTGATGCCTTGTAAATCACACAGATTTTTCTGAATTCTTCTTTGTTTTTTAGAATTTAATTTTAAATTTTCGAGAATTTGGTACATTTCTATCTCTTTCTCCTTTCCAACTCTAACAATATTCTTCTCACTTCTTTTTGAATAACTGACTATGTACATGTGTTTGGAGCTGACCACTTTGGATCGGGTAATCCAATTGACTTGTTATCTAATTATTGTTGTTTTACACACACACACACACACACACACACACACACACACACACGCACAGAGAGAGAGAGAGACAGAGACAGAGACAGAGAGACAGAGAGAGGTATCTTGCTAAGCCCATTAAATATTAACTATGTGAATGTATTTAGAGTTGACCACTTGGGATTAGGTAGCCTATCAGGGTGCTCACCCCTGGGAAAGACTGAATATCCCTCTCTTGGCAGCTTATGATTGTCTATACCTCCTCATGTAGGAATCTTGTAAGATTCCCCTGATTCAGGTTGGCATGTCAGTTGGCGTTGCCATTATGCAGGTCTTCGTTAGGTGACAATATTGAGATTGCCTGTGCATAGCTTCCTGTCATGCATAGATAACATTAGCTCATAGCAGCTGATGTCATGGTCATCTGGTACTTAATGCCTTTCTATTCCCTCTGCTAAGATGTTCCCTGAGCCTTGGATTTTAGGCGTTGTATTGAAGAACTGTCAATTGGGTTTAAGCATACCATAATCATTTGTTTTATACATTTTGACCAGTTGGAATTTCTGAGGTCCTCTCTCCTACAAGAAGAAGCATTTTTGATGAATGATAAGAGCCCAACTTATCAATGGATAAAAGGATAAGGATAAGTATTTAGAAAACAGTTAGAAATTACAATTATTTAAAAGGGTCATAATAACAGGTCTTGCATTTGGGTTCATGACCTCACAAGCTATGGGCAGTTGTCTAGGTTTAGAGTACGAGACATGAATTCCTCTTTTTTAGTGGGCTTTAAATCCAATTAGATGGTGGTTGATTGCTCTAAGGCATAAATACCATTATTGTACTCTTGGGAGTATTTTACCATTTTGGTAATTTTTGTGGTAATTTTTGGTAAATTTTGTTCCCAGGCTTTATAGCTGAGTAAGACTATTGATTGCTTTTCTCCCTTGGCAGCCAGCATACCACCTTTAGGAACTATTAAAGGTATTCCTAAGGTAGGAGGCTCCCAAGTCGGTTGCAGCAGGATTTCCTCAAGTCTTCTTTCCCAAGTGTGCAGTGTCCTCAGCAATAAAACCTTACTTTCAAGTTCTCAGAGGCAGCCAAGGGCAATGGCGATAAGCAATGTTGTTTTGTGTGTGTGTTGGACTCCATGGGGAACTGAAAAGGACGTCTCCCACGTCTGAAACCAGGGTTTTTGTTAGATAGTCCGTGGCTTTTGTAGGCACATTGTTATTCAAGTGGTATGTATGTATGTATATTTTAGAAATATAAAGATATGTCTTCCTATGACTTCCTCCAAGATAATAGGCTATTCATGTGTTCTCCTTCCTTTTCTTTGTGTATTACCTACCCTTCAACTTCCCAAGTTACACCCTTCCCCCATTTTCCCCATTCCCCCTTCATAGCCCATATTTCCTTTAATTTCCTCTTTTTTCTCAGACTGAATAATTTTCCATGACCTGTCTTTGAGCTAACAGGCTTCTTTCCTTTCTGGTGGATTCTTCCTTGAAGCTTGCTATTACATATTCCACTTTCTTCCTCGTGATTTTTAGCCTCAGAACTTTCTAGTTACCCCATCCTACCCAGATACTTATTCATTTAGTCTTTTGAGACAGAGTTCAAATAGCAAAGGCTGTGCCATGAACTTCTGGTCCTCTACAATTTCCTTTTGTTCCCTTCTCCTGGTTTCCATCTTTTGAATGCTCTATTTTTCTTTTTTTAAATGAAACACTTTTATGTATTGTTGAATTATCTAGTTGGGTTGTTTTGTAGTTTACTCTCTATGATGGTTTTTTTTCCATCTTTATTAACTTGAGTATTTCTTATTTACATTTCGATTGTTATTCCTCTTCCGGGTTTCCAGGCCAACATCCCCCTAACCCTTCCCCTCCCCTTCTCTATGGGTGTTCCACTCCCCATCCTCCCCCCATTACCTCCCTCTCCCCAACAATCAGGTTCACTGTGGGTTCAGTCTTGTCAGGACCAAGGGCTTCCCCTTCCACTGGTGCTCTTACTAAGCTATTCATTTAAATTGTTTTAGAATATTTAGTGGATTGCTTCAGAAAATATAGCCTTCTGAAATTAAGTCAGGTTAAGTGTTCAATCCATCCCTCTTGTCTTTTTTCCCCTTGTAGGAGGAATGTTGAGATTAGATGTTTTAGATCTGAAAACAAGAGGTAAATAGTTTGGATTTTTCTGTTTATTTTTCCTATGGATGTTCTCTGGTGTGTTCCAGATATGGTGCTTCTAGTGTGTTCCAGATATGGTGCTTCTACACATTCAGTAGAAGCAAGCATGATACCTGTGTGAAGTCACGCATGACCTAATAGGGTGTGTGTGTGTGTGTGTGTGTGTGTGTGTGTGTGTGTGTGTGTGTGTGTGTGTGTTTACCAGCTACAGAACAAAGGACATTTGGACTTCTAGAAGCATCTGTAGACAAGCTGGGAAAGTAATGTGTTCCCAAAGATCATAGGTGGGTCCTCAGAAGCAGTCTGTTAAGTGTCATTTTCATTATGTTCTGCATCATGGCTGTTGAAAGGACTCAACCCTTTCCCCTCTCCTAGCTTTATACAGACAATTCAGCCATGCTGATACCCCGATCTGGGTAGACTATGGAAGAAATGGACTATCAGGGATTGTGCATTCATAGAAGTAAGGAAGCAATTTTTACAGTTAAGCAATTTCACTCTTCACATTAACTTTGTTGTGGTACACTTTATGTGCACTAAAATCTGTGCATTTTAGAGATAACGATTTGATGTGTTTTGACAAATGTCTATATTCTTGTACCCACCAGTCTATCTAAGATGCAGGAGTTTTATTCCACTCCCAAATGTCCCTGGGGCTGCTGTGCAGACAGTGCCCTTCATTTACTGTAGCAGATGATCACTAATCCTATTTCCACCCTGATTATCTCTGATTATTAATTTTGGTTCCTCTAGACTGCATATACATGGGAGTCCCACAGGATGTTATCTTTGTATCTGGGTTGTTTTCATGTCACATATGTTTGAGATCTCTCCACATGGCTGATTATAGTACGCATGCAAATACACTGTTCAGACTTCTTGTTGTTGCTTTAGGGACATTAATTAACCAAAGGTTGCAGCTTCTTTGCTCTGAACCCATTGTTTTTGTGGTTAGTGTTTAAATTCTTTCACCTTCCTTCCAGCCATGCCCCATGGCTTGTGTCCTAAGTACACATGGCTGAGATTCTACGTTGGCCCCATTTCTGTGACAAACAACTATTTCTAACCAACACTTTTGACTCATGGACTGCTGATTAGCCAGGACAAGGTCATTTTAGCTGTGTATCTGAGATACTTATCCAAATATCCATCCAATTATCTTTTCTTCTTCTCTTCATAAAGGCCTCACCCTCAATGCAATGGGTGCCTTGGGTTCTTCTTTTCAAAGCCTTCCAGGTTTCAGGGAATCTTCCTCAGTAAATCTTTCAAATTGTTTAATTCTATCTTGTTTACTTCTTGGAGAAATTAATTCATTAATTGTTTTGTAGTTTTGTCAATGATTAGTAATTCAGTATGAACCCATATAACCACTTGCTAATCTTTTCTTTATTAAATTGAAGCAGTTAGTGGAGATTGTCTGTAACCCCTACTGGGTCCTTATTCTACACTCCTCCAAGAAAGGAGTAGGCAGACATTAAAAAATATAAATAGCACTTTACTTTTAATTTGAGATTAACAACCTTAAAGGTGATAAGACAATTTAAGACAGATGGTCACGGGGATCTAAATGAACAGGTTTGAATTCTTGGGAGCAGAAGGATGCTAGTCGAGGGCCAATACAACTCTGAGAATTGTTGCCACATAGAGTCTTGAATGGCTGGGAATGCTAACCAGGTCTATGGCTCTGAGATGCTGACACAGTTCTTCTAGACTTCAGAGGAGCTGATCTCTGATATGGTGGGCAATCTTAGTGTCTAGAAGAAGAAAATAGCTGAGCAAACAAAATCCTATCTGTATTGAAGCATGGAGCCTTCATGGTGGCTGAGGTGATATCCACTGAGTCCTGGAGTCTAGCTCAAGGGAGCTTCCTGTCCAAGAAGAAACCTCAAGTGCCAGGTGCCTATCTGCCTGAGAAGACTGCCTTCAGTGAATCTTGAAGACAGCCATCTCTTCCCCTAATGTTGAATTTTAAAGTGGCCTGAGTTCTGAAGCTCACATTTAGAAGCCACAAGTTGGTGCTCGCTGGGATAAATTGGGTCCTGAAGAGGTGAATGTGGCTGTGCCAATAGGGTGAAGAATAGGGCCAATCAGAGGAGAGCGATCAAGCTTGGTATAGGAAGGGAGGAGCCCTGAGCGCACAGAAAGCTGCTAAATGCTTAGAGTTCTGTTCCTCCCCAGATCCTAGTTACAATGTCCCCTCCCCTGCACCCCCTTCCCTGGTTCCAGAGGACCCCCAAAGCACCTGCTCTTCCCCTTTCCTTACAGGAGGAGGAAGAGGAGGAGGAGGGGGAGGAGGAGGAGGAGAAGTGGGTCCCTTTCTTCTGCAGTAATTAGTACCGTACTCACTTTTATCAACAAGCAGTCAGCTGTCTGAGCTTGAGCACTCCAGCTGTCAAAAGGCTGGTATCAGGACCACCACCACCCCAGCAAAATATTTCACTATTATAAATAAAATTTCTCTGCTTATTTGTTAGCAAGTATGCATGTAAACATTTCTTTCATTCATCTTGGCTAAATCTCAGGGGTGTATCTGTTGGATAATATGATGTGCAAAACGTTGTCTTTGAATGAGATGGTGAGAATGATTTTTAAAGCATGTGCCATTCTACTCTTGTGTAGGAACTCATTGTTCCATTTCCTCACCAATACCTGGTGTTATCTTCTTTCCAGGATTCCATTTATCTTAGTAGACATGTTTTCATATTTTTGTAGTTATTTTAATCTTGAGGTTCTCATCATCCTTTCAGGAGTCTTTGGTCATTCACATGAAAAGGATAGAAAGTAGAATTATTCAGATGCCCTACCATTTTACAGGGATATGTGTTTTAATCCAGTGTTGCAAAACTTTCTGCCTTTTGAATACAAGTTGATTCCATTGGAAGTATACCTGTTGAGAAACTGTTAGTCTCTCCTGGGTGTTAGCTAGGGTCTTTAACTTTCCTCACTCAAGTCTTGGAAAAGCAGCTTACTTCATTTTGACAAGCTTTGCTTTATTAGAAGCTTCCCTTATGTTTGGTGCTTTTAAATACACTTCTCTGAGAAATCTTTTCCCAACTGATGTGATTAAAAAAATGTGTCATATATCTTCTGTTAGAAGAATATGAATATATATTCATACATATATATATGTTTATATATATATATATATTACATTTTACGTATCTTTTTTTTATTCTTACATGGTCTTGACAGTGCATGGTAGGAGACTAAGGCTAATATTTTTTTCAGACAGATAAACAATTTTTCTATCATCACTTGTTAAAAACAAGATGATTTCTCTATTGACTCACCTTGATATCACTTTTGAGAGTGTATTGATATTATCTATCCAAATATATTTGAGATCCCCAATCTGTTTTGCTGATCTATACACCTTCCCACACTTCTATAGCACATTGTTTTGTTTCTATAAAATATAAAGTAATGAGCACGTAAAGTATACAACTAGCTTTATAGGCTTATTTTTACTATTTATTTATTTATTTATTTATTTATTTATTTATTTATTTATTCATTTTACATTCCAATAACAGCTCACTCCCTCCTCTCCCAGTTTCCCTATTACATGGCCCCTTGTTTCTACCCCTCCCCTCCATCTGTGAGATGGGAAAGGTCCCCCCTGGTATCATTCAATTCAGGCACCTCAAGTCACTGCAGGACTAGGTACATCCTCTCCCACTGAGGCCAGACAGGACAGCCTATTTAGAGCAACAGGATCCACAAGCAGACAACAGAGCCAGAATATAACCCAGCTTCAGTTGTTCGGGCAACCTGCATAAAGACCAAGCTGCATATCTGCTACATACATACAAGGGGACTAGTTCCAGCCGTTGTATGTTCTTTGGTTGGTGGTTCATTCTTTGGGAACCCTGAAGGGTCGAATTTAGTTGATTTTGTTGGTCTTCTTGTGGAATCCTCTCCCCTCTGGGTTCCTCAATCCTCCTCCCCTACCTCTTCCACAAGACTTCCTGAGCTCTGTCTAATGTTTGGCTGTGGGTCTCTGTGTTTGAATCAGCTGCTGGGAAGAACCTCTCAGAGGACAGCTCATGCTAGGCTCCTGTATTGAGTACTACCAGGGATCGGTTCTTGCCATTGGGATGGATCTCAAGTTGGGCCCGTCATTGGTTGGCCATTCCCCCATTCTCTATTCACTCTTTGTCCCTGTACTCGTAGGCAGAACAAATTTTGCTTCAATATTTTTCTGGTTGGTTGGTGTCCTTATCCCTCCCCCTGAACCCCTGCCTGGCTGTAGAAGACGGACATCTCAGGCTCCATATCCACTATTGCTAGGAGTCTCAGCTGGAGTCACCCTCAGAGACTCCCTGGAGATTTTCCATTCCAGGTCTCTGGCACGTCCTAGCGATACAAGCCTCACCCACCAATTTTTATTCACCTTTTTGGCCTCTCTTCCTGTTTCTTTCTACACCTGATACACAGCCCACCCCTGTACATGCACAGTCCCTCCTCATCCCTTCTCCTACCAGTTCCCTCACTCCATCCACCTCCAATGATGATTTTACTTCCCCTTCTGAGTGAGATTCAAGCATCCTCTCTTGGGCCCTTCTTGCTATTTAGCTCCTTTGGGTCTATGAATTGGAGCACAGCAATCCTGTACTTTATGGCTAATACACACTTATAAATGGGTACATACCATGTGTGTCACTCACGATATTTTCCACTCCCATCCATTTGCCTATAAATTATATGATGTCCTTGTTTTTAATAGTGGAATAGTATTTCATTGTTTAAATGAACCACATTTTCTTTTTCCATACTTTGGGTGAGGGTTGTTTCCAGTTTCTGGCTATGAATAAAACTGCTGTGAACACAGTTGAGCACGTGTTTTTGCAACATGGCGGAGCATCGGAGCATCTTTTGGATATATGCCCAGGAGCAGTATACCTGGGACCTGAGATGCTATTCTTCCAGTTTTCTGAGAAACCAACAAATTGCTTTCCAGAGTGGTTGCATGAGTTTGCACTTCCAGCAGCAATGGTGGAGTGCTCCTTTAAGGGGTTTGAACAAAACAGTATAGCTGTCGCTCGCTACATTATTATTCAAAATTACCTTGGGAATTCTAGATCGTTTGTAGTTCTCATGAATTCTAGTATCATCTTATCTGTTTATACAGACAGACCTGGAGACATGTTTATTGCTACTGTGTTAATCATTTGGAGAGATTATTGGCATCTTAATAATACAAGTCTACAAAACATATGCAGACTGTCATCTAACATCGGCAAACACATGCTCCGGCATCTGAGGAGGTGAATATGGCATCATTCATTCTGTCACAGCCAAAGAGAAAGACTGACAGTTCTAACAGTGAAGAGAACACTATGCGCAAAGCAGACTTTCTCAGTCGTCCCTTCCGCTCCCATTCCACTTTTGCTTTGAAGTAGTGGATGGAGCACCAGAAGAAAATGTAATCAACATAGAAAGTGAAATTTCACCACTCAGAGGCATACAACTCCTAAGACCTACCCACAGTGCTCGAGTGATGGCTTCACAGCTAACTGGTAAGATCCAATCAAAGCTGTTTAATTTTTTCTAGCTTTCATTTTCTTGTTGGAAAAATGTGTCCAATCCTACAATTTTTTCATAAAACTATTTCAAATCCCTTTTAGAATATAAGGCACAAACACAGCAGCAAAGAGCTATTCTTCAGTAAATTAAAACCCCATCCTCTAAGTTGTCCCTTGATTTCTCTCTACCACTTTACCTGTTTGGATATCTATTTCCGCAATTTCCCTCTTTATTTTCTCTGTTAGTTTGTAGTTTTCAGTGAGAAAAAGAGGCTCCCTGAGCACTGAACTGGGAAGAAACACTCTCTACAGCATTGACTCTGTTGGAAAAATGTTCCTTTTATCTGTGGGATTATGTCCAAGAAATAGTATATACTGGGTTTTCAAACCGTTTTCTATATACTATCTCTACTGTCTTTTTCTACTAGCCAGAGAAAGATATTTTTGATTTCTTATGAGATTTCTTCACTGACATTTCCTTTTATTTGTGCATTTTTTTCTGAGGTTTAAAAGATTATTGCTTTTAGGAATATGTCCTGGCTAAACGTGTTGACGTCAGCTGCTAACCTGGTTTGTGTAACATCATCTTCAGGAGTGCATTGTTTTGTTGTTGCTGTTATTGTTGTTGTTTACCAACTGAAAATAAACTGGAGACAAACAGGAAGAGAGACTCTCAAATGAGGATTTGTCTTTATCAAATTGACCTGTGGGCATTTCTTTTATAAATGCTGATAGATATGGGAAGGTCCAGTCCTGTATCACCCCTGAACAGTTGTTGTAGGCCATCTACAAAAGCAAACTGAAAGCCACAGGGGGTAAGTCACTAATCATTCTCCAGGACTTCGGCTTCAGTTCCTGCCCTCATTTCCTCCAGTGATGCTTTGTTATCTAGGAGCATAAGAGGAAATAAATGCTTTTTTCCCCAAGTTCATTTTTGGTCAGGGTTTTATCATGACATCAGAATGTAAACTAGGGCAAGAACACATGAGCATTGTTTTCAGGAATACTTCTACCTGATTTAAACAGTGTGTCTTTTGTGTCAAAGAAAACTGAACCACAAATAGTCCTCTGCTTTCTTAGTCTTGTGGATTCTAACATAGCTAATGTCTTCTGATCTTGTTCCTGCCTTTATTAGTGACCTTACCCCAGGATATTCCTAGCTTTCAGTTTACATTCCTCTACAGGTAGCTTAATATGACTATGAACATATTAAGTTCACCTAAGATCAAATGAATTAATAATATGAAGCATTTTTTTGCCCTGTGTATACCCCATTCCCTGTACATAGTAGGTGTAGAGAAGGCACTTCATAAGCATTATTAAAAATGCATCCTATTTGTGTTTCTCATGCTGTTCTTTTAAGTATAATAGCCCCAAATTTATTACTAATATAGAGTTTCTTAGCATTTGAGGATCTGAGATGAGTAGTCAGAGAAGCGAATTTTATTCCAGAACCAAGAAACTCCTCAAACCTACCACGAACAAATGTGAAAGGCAGTTGTTTGGGAAGGGGATGTGAACGCTTATGTGATTTGTAGCTTGGTGCTCGCATCCTACACTGGGGAAAAACTTTCGGTTTCAAGCATGGCAATTGATGTGGGGGCACATCTTTTACATCCATGCACTGGCTGGGAGTTAGTGAAAGGAGAATGGAAATTTTTTTTCCAAACAGTAACCATTACTCTGCAAATGAATGCCTGCCACCTTATATTTACCTCAAACTGCTGTGACTCAGTTGCCCCTGGTTGCTTTATGATGTCTGACTCCCTTCTTCACACGAATTCATTGCTGAGTGGTTCTAAGCACTTAGAATAGACCAAAACACCATACAATTAATATGCACTTGCATGGTAAATTAATGCTAAGCAAGACATCTTTTAATTAAAGTTTTATTCTTGTGTCCCTTTTGGGCTAGCTGGCCACTTCAATAAGTATTAAATAAGAAAAAATAGAGTAAAAAATTAGTGGTAAACCCACTATCTGTTGGAAACAAAGTCCTCCAATGCCCTGAGTGTACTGAAGAGTCCTGGTGTACTTCAAGGAGAGTTGGAGTCCATGCAGATATAAGGAGGAGAACCCTGCAGCAGTCTCGACTAGCACCTTTAGGTACAGCTGAAGCATGTTCAAACACTTGTGCCCTTTGAATAAGAGCAAACTGTTGAAAGATCCAAGTCTAACCACACATCTTCAACAGCTTAAAATCTTAAAGCTTTCCTACAAGGCTTGAAGTCTGTCCACATCACCATGGCCTACCCACCTGACTGCCAGTTGTATTTGGAGCCATTTTCTTGCTCTCCTCTGCTCTCTTGCCACTCTGTCTCTCTGTCAGATTCCATTGCCTTTTCCAGCTTGGAAGACTTGGAGCATGCATTTTCCTCTGCTGATACTAATTTCCTCACTGGGTTCACACGATACTCTTTCTTCTTTTCAGGCCTTCCCTGAATACCAGCTTAAAGGAGAACCACTCCTTTACTGGGTATCTCAGGATCTCATTTACATGGTTCTTGGCACATGCCATTATTTTTAAATTATGTGCTTATTAATTGAATAACTTTAGTTTATTTTCTTTATGGTATCATGGAAGTCTTAGGAGATTAAGATTGCATTTATGTCTCTATTACATTCCCCATTTTAAACCCATTGTTGGATACAAGTGAGTGTCCTGTGAGATCATTTCAGTTTTTTTTTTTTGGTTCTTTTTTTCGGAGCTGGGGACCGAACCTAGGGCCTTGAGCTTCCTAGGCAAGCGCTGTACCACTGAGCTAAATCCCCAACCCCTCATTTCAGTTTTTAAAATTCATTATTTTATTTTATTTTTGTTTTCAATATATTCCAACTGCAGTTTCTCCTCCCTATGCTCCTCCCAGTCCCCCTCCCCCTCCCTTTTCTCCTAGGTTCACTCCTCTTCCATTTCCCTTCAGAAAAGAGCAGGGCTTCCAGGAATATCCACTAACTTGGCATACAAGATAAAATAAGACTAGGTACAAACCAAGGCATGGTGAGGCAACCCAGCAGGAGGAAAAGGGTTCCAGGAGCAGGCAGTCTGTTTACTTTTGAAGTCTCCACTGGCACGGGGATAAGCATTTGAAGATGACATACACTGCCATGTGTATATGAAGTATAGGAAATGCATATTCAGGTATATGAACTCACCATACTGAGGGGAATCTTCGTTGTTGGTTGGCTTCCAAGAAAATTTTGAATTACTGGAAGGAAAGCATCTGCTAGAAGTAAAATTATACAGAGACCAATTAATCATGTTTTCAGTGTGCAGAATTGAGGTATTCCCCTCATTCTTGTACAAACAGATTCTCATACTATGGAAAGAACAGTCAGGTACAGTGACTTCTGAGGGCTGTTTGGGCATCATGAAATGCAAGTTACTAGGCTGGCAAGGGGTCAGAAGGGTTGGGTTGGGGAGATAGCTCCAGAGGTGAAGTGCCTGGGCTGCTGTCATGAGGACATGAGTTGGATCCCAGCCCTGATTTACAAAGCCAGATGGGATAGGAACTTGCATATCCTGTGTTGCAGATGGGGTAAGCGGTAAGGAGCATTGCTGCAGCTTGCTGAAGAGCTAGACATGCCTAATTAGTGAGCTTCAAGCCAAGGACAGACGTGGCCTGAATAGAAGATTGATGGCATTTCATCATGTTGCTTGAGGCTGTCCTCTGGCTTCTATCTTGGTATACACAGGTGTATGTGTACCCACACACATGCACACCAGCATTCATACATGCACACACACAGTACAAGAAGAATTAGAAAATGTATTAAGGTTGACACTATATTTTATAATGCTTTTAAGTTTTGGACATCTTTTGGCCACTTTTGAACCATTTCATCGATTCGCAATGTGTGCTCATGACTATTAATGATTGCCCAGAGTACAAAATCATACGCAAAGAGACTAGAATAAGTAACTCTATTCATCAGACTTCAGAATAGACAAAGACGTGCATGCAAACAAAGCCCATCCAAATGAATCGCAGACTCAGAATATGAGCAGGTCCTAGGGAGGATGATAGGGAGCACCATGCAATGGTGCAGTCTCCCCATGGGGCTGTGAGCACGTTATGTCTTCATTAGGCAGGACGAAGCCTCCTAGATTACATTTCAGTATTTTAATTTATTTGCACAAGAAGGGAGCACAGCACATATCATCTCCCACCTCAGAGAGTATTTCTCATAACAGAGATAGTTTTGTATTTCTCCCTTCAGACAAAGGCTTGGCAAATGATAGCAATGAAAAACCCAGCTTTACCAAGAGGACAACTACTCTGGCTTGATGAACTTAAATCAATACCCAAACCTCAGTGCTTTTCTTACCCTCTGATGGCCAATACAATGAAACAGGGCCCTTGGGCTACCCCAAGAAGAAACCAAAACATTCAGAAGGAGTTTTGCATCCGGGTTACCTCACTCAGGATATTTTCTAGATCCATTTTGCTAGTGGAGTGGCAAATGCTTTATACTTTCACCTGATTTTAGTAAAGGGAGAAAAATATGCCTGAATGTAATATTTACATAATATGTACTGTCTACTAAAATGTATTAGGACATGTGTCTAGAATCTTTTAGAGGGTGGAACAGGTAGCTTTATTTGAGGATCAGCTATCTGGCAAAAAACTTCAAGGCAGAGGAGGTTGGGGGTAAGAACTAAATGAGCTTCTCTGCCAATGTAATTCATGTGACTTAGAATACTGCCTTCAATCATACTAACATTTTTTCCCTCTTTAACTTTGGAAATAAAACATGTATGCAAGTGAGTTTTGTTTTATTTTATTTTATTTTATTTTTTGGAGCTGGGGACCGAACCGAGGGCCTTTAGGCAAGCGCTCTACCACTGAGCTAAATCCCCAACCCCTTGTTTTATTTCTTAAACTTGATGGTCACTAGTGGATTTATTTCTAGTCAACTACCAATTAGAAAACAGTTGTTGTGCTGTATTGATTCATTACCAGGGGGTGAGGTTTGGAAACCCAGAGGCCTCCTTTCTTGTTCAGGCTTTTAAAGAGCAGTGAGGCTCAGGTGAGTTTATTTAGTCTTCTCAAGCCTCACGTTTTACACCTTGAATTCTGTGCTTATCATCCCTGTTTAGAAGTAAGATGGGAACTAATTGAGATAGAACCTAACTGTGGTTAGCTTACATAGACACATAGTAGTTGTCCAATAAATGTATTTACTAATTTAAGAGACGATGAACAGGCCAACTTTATTGAACTAACCTTTGAATCAAGTTGAAATGTGTGACATAGACATACACAGACATACGAGAATACCTTTACAAAGTAGATGTGAAACAACAAAAATATATAGCAAATATAAAACCACCTGCTGTCTTACTGTGTGGTGGTATAGCTATTGTAGCCCAGGCAATCTCCTTGTTTCTTATTAATAACAATAGAATGAAAGGAGAAGGACATTTCCCCCAGCATTGCTCCTTTGATGTTAATCCCAGGAATTTAAGCAAATGGAGATGCCATTGTGATGAGTTTTGAGAAATGCATCTTCTTCCCTGTAAATTAACAGGGAGCATCAATGACTGCCCTCACTCCGGGGTTATGGTTTAGCACTGTGGTTCAGTGTTCTGTGGAGACAAAGCTTTTCAAAACTACAGGGTTTTGCTATGTAAGCACCACGGGCAGGAGGTAGCAAGCTCAGATAGCTTAAGAAGCAGTCAGGAAAAGCATTTCCTGACTAAAATCACAATGAGATAGTGCACCTTAAATCTAATCTGGTGTGTAACCAAAGCAAATGGAACAGGAGAATAAAATGTATTCCGCTCATAATGAACCGGCAGTGCACATAAAAGAATCTTTTAAATATCCAAATGACTACGGATGGATTCTATTTCCCTTTGGGAAAGGAAATGGTGAAACGGCCAAAGCTGATGAACTGAGCTTATTAAACTGCCTTTTGGCGGTGATGAAAGTGGTATTGACAAAACAGTAGCGGTGCATAATTCACACACATTTGCAGGGTGATAAACATAAATGCTGCTTGGGGACAAAGTTGAGACACTTTGTCTTGTGACACCTGCACTCTGGTGGCACGCTTATCACCCAGAGTCACGTCCTGCTTTAGACACCAAAGTGATTTCAGGAGTAAACACTTTAAATCACTGGTGGGGTTGGTTTCCAACCTGACACAACTCTGCATTTCTTCAGATGAGATCCAGAAGGAGAAAGCAAATGCCTTGCTCTAGATGATGTCATTCAAGAAATCCTAGTCATTTGGTTTGGTGGCGAACATTTTCATCCACTGAGCCACCTCATTTCCATCATCTCTCATTCTTTATGCTACTTAATGGACATCTTTGCTTTGTGATACCAGAATCCCAGTGTTTTAGGGAAGGAAAGGGGGGTCTGCAATGTGGGAAGACGTGGCTGGGTTGTAGATTGGTGGTTTTATCCCAGAAACTGGCATTCCTTGGCATTTTCATTCTTAATGTGAATGGAATCACCTTGTTGGCCTTTTGAAAACACGAGCTGTAATTCTTCAGCTAAGTTTGAAAAATAATTCTTACCTTGCTTTTTAGTAGCTTAGCCAACGCATGGCTAGAATTTTAAGTAAGATATCTTAAAAATTTGGTGAAAATATGTGATGTTTGAACACTGGTACAGTTTCTTCTTTGAAGGTAGAATCATCAAGTCATCCAGCAGGCATGGCAAGAGTCTGCAGTATTTAAACAGCGCGAAACACCAGTGCGTTGTCAACTGCCGGCTACTATTATTCATTATACGGTTCCACTTCCTAGTGCAGTGAGGTATGTGGTTGCAGAATACTGATGATCTGGGTATTAGGATCTAAGAGAAGGCAAGAGAGGAATTCAGTTATGTATAGGAAACGAAGTTTACACAGGCAGAGGATATACAAGTGAGTGATTTTATGAGGCCTCAATAGCTATGAAGCAGGGACCTATGGGGGAACACCAGCAGGGAGCCCATACCATTCCTAGGCCAGAGAGATAAAAGAAGCAGGGCTGCGAGTAGAATCTGAGATGAATCACAAGACAAGAATGCAGTTTCAGACATACTTTTTGGGCTGAGCTGAACACATAGAAGGAAGTCAGCCACTCTAGGGAAGCTATCCAAGAAAGAGGAAGGGCAGTTCAGAGCCCTCATGACGTCTTTTTCTCCACTCTACAATCCCTCATCGTTTAGTAATTGGACAGCATGGAAAGACATAAGAGGGTCCTTGAAAGCAAGGCAAGAAGGAAGGAAGGAAGAAAGGAAGGAAAGGAGAAAGGAAGGAAGGAATAAAGGAAGGAAAAATGAGGGAAGGGATAAATGAAGAAGGAAGAGAAGCTGACACAAAGAAAGAGAAAGGTATCCTAGCAGCAGCAGCAGCAGCAGCAGCAGCAGCAGCAGCAGCAGCAGCAGCAGCAGCAGCAGCAGCAGCAGCAGCAGCAGCAGCAGCAGCACTGAACTGAAACAGACACTGAAACATGATACCAAGGAGGGCTGCTGCTTACAGGCTTGTTCCTTCTGGCTCCTTCTGCCTGCTTTGCTATACGGTCCAGGTCCCCAATTCATCTGCCTAGGGATGGCGCTACCCACAGTGAGTTCGACCTTACTACACCAATTAGCAAATAAGAAAATGACAGAAATAGTCATAGGCCAACCGGATGGAGGCCATTATCAGTTGAGGTTCCCTCTTCCCAGAGTACTCAAGTTCCTGCATAGTTAACACTTGAAGCTTACTATGGAAGAAGAGAAAGAAAGAAGAAAAGAAGATTAAGCAGGCAGGATATTTCAAGTACTTTAATCATAGGTGGGAAAAATCTATAGACAATTAAGCCAGAATGATCCCAATCCTTTAATTTTTTTAAAGGGGGAACTAAAATTTATTGTTTTCTCAACAACTATCTCTAAGTGGAGAGATATAGATTTCTAAATGATTGTAGAGTATATTAATCAATTAACAGTGTATAATATGCAGCTGTAACCCTTTGAATTTATTTATTTTTCAAGACAAAGGAAAATAACCACAAACCACAAAATAACAGTTATAATTGGAAAACGATAATGAAATGTAAAATTCAGACCCAAGTAATGAGGTAAAAGGTGAGTAGCTGAAAACAACATGAATAAATTATAAAACATAAATTTTCCTATTAGAGATGAAAGGTAACAGAATGAGCAAAACCACAGGTAAGTGATCATTTCTTAGGTGGTATTTAATATGATGCAAGAAATGTGTCCTTAATTATTAGCATATTGGGAAGAGTGAGAATTTATATCCAAATAATACCAAGAGATGATAAAATATGGTAGAACTTTTACTAATTGTTGAATCAACCTAGCAGATTCAAAGAAATTTGAAATATTACTCTTTATATAGTTCTAGTTCCAAAATTTTAATAATAAAATTTGGAAAAATAAAAACTCAATGCAAAAATGTTTCTTTGGAACTTCATTAAAATATTGTTACTGGTTTGAAAGGTTGCCCTGCTATTAATTTATTTTTTTTCTTATAAAAGCAAATATTTAATTGGTGCTGGATTACAATATCAAAGGTTTAGTACATTATAATCATGGCAGAAAGCAGGTCACTGTTCAAGTAGACATGGTGCTAGAGAAGGACCTGAGATTTCTACCTTCCAATCCAAGACTGCCAGGAGAAAGATGATTATCCTCAGGCATAGAAGGAAGTTCCATCCAAGCTCACTCCAACAGTGACACACTTCCGCAAACATGGTCATACCTATCAATAGTGCCACTGTCTGGACTAAGCACCAACCTCCTTGTAATTGGAATCATACAAAAATTAAATTAAATGTTTAGAGTCAGTGATGATCTAAGGTGGTTTCAGTCCTGAGCACCGCAATAATGAAAAGAAAACACACACACACACACGCACACACACACACACACACACACACACACACACACACACACACAAAACTCATAGCCATTTAACTTAATACATCATGAACTGCTTACTTATGCTGACTTTTAAATTTAGCATTGGTTTACTTATGGCTTAACAACTATTTACAGGAAGTGCACTGTTTTCTAGGCACAGTTATTTTCTTGAAATCTAATAGAATAAGAAAGACATGATGGTACAAAATTACTCTAGAATTGGAGACAAAAATGATCAAAACAGAAATAAGGGAAAGAAAATGTGTACCTTTTGACGTCCTCTGTACTAAGCTATTGTTGAGGGTGAAAACCAAGTATTTAGCCAATCTGTGAACTCCTTATTATAACTGAACAGTAAAAGACAGGGTTGTAAAGAGGTCGGGTCTTGTCCAGGCTTTATATCTTCAAAGGTATGTAAATTTGGCTGAGTGTTGTTTTGAGTCTGCCTATGAGCAACTGGAATGTTGGTGAAATTGGGAAGTGGACCATGCTCTTTCTTAAGTTATTGCATAATGTCATCTATTTTTTTATATGTATCTATCATCTAACTGTATCTGTCAAAATATCAAAATGATTGTTTCAGTCATAAAGTACGGAGAGTTTGAATAAATTGGTAGAAGAGATTTGTAAAGAAATGGTAGTCTTTTCATAAGAAGTCTTTTCATTAGAAGAGTGAATATGTTTAAAATACATTTTGGTGAAGACTTTGTTCTTTATGTGTGTAAAAATACATTTTATTTCCTCAGAGGAAATGATGAGATGAGAGCGATACACAAGCTTTACAAATAGATGGCTTAGGCTAAGCCCAGAGCATTTCTATCTAACTGTCCCTAGGCCTAGGCCTAGAAGCTTCTAGCCTAAAATGCAATCTAATCTTTTGCTAGCCCTATCCTTGAAGGCTATAGTTTTAAGCCTCCATCTGCTAACATAGGTCTAGAATGTTTTCAGTCTTTGAGACATACTGGTGAACAAGTTCATTTTCTAGTTTTCTCTTTCTTTCTTCCTTCCTTCCTTCCTTCCTTCCTTTCTTTCTTTCTTTCTTTCTTTCTTTCTTTCTTTTTTTTTTATAAGAACAACATTTAATTGGGACTGGCTTACAGATTCGATGGTTCAGTCCATAATTATCAAGGCAGGAGCATCCAGACAGGTATGGTGAAGGTAGAGCTGAGAGTTCCATGTCTTCATCTGAAGGCTACTATGAGGAGACTCACTTTTACGTTAGGATGAGAGTATTAAGACCCATGCCCACAGCGACACACCTACTCCAACAAGGCTACACCTCCTAATGGTGCCACGCCCTGAGTCAAGCATATACAAACCATCACATTACCTATCCCAACCAGGAAATATCAGTTCATGATAATGCAACATATAACCCACTACCTAGCTCTACAGTAATCTGGACAGAGGCCTACAGTAGCCTTATGTCTCTCATTGTCACTGCTAATCATCACATCAACTTTGGATTTGAGAAGCAGCCAAGGATTACATCTGTGTTCCTATACCTACTTCCTTCCAAGCATCACTAACCAGCTTCCTGAATACTCATCTCAGAAACCCTAGAAGACTCCTCCAGAAGTAGGCTAGAACATTAACTTGTTGATTCTAGTCCACCTCTGAATTTAGAAGTGTTTGTTCTGATGAGTATCAACAAAATTCTCTCCAAAGTCATAGAGATGTTTTGTAATAGAGTCTGACCTAGTGGGGTTCATTATGTTATTGTGTCATTCAATGTTCTTTTCAGACAACATCACCAACTCATCATCTTTGACCAAAACATATATAGAATTCCATGCCATTGCATTGTTGTCATATAATTTCACTAATACCATAAAGAAATTGAGTACATTTTACTCATGTTTTCATTTTTAGCTGTATATGAATGTACTCCCTGAATATATGTCTGTACATCAATTTTTTTCATCTTTATTAACTTGAATGTTTCTTATTTACATTTCAATTGTTATTCCCCTTCCTGGTTTCAAGGTCAACACACCCCTAACCCCTTCTACTCCCCTTCTATATGGGTTTTCCCCTCCCCATTCCCCCCATTACCACCCTCACCCCAACAATCACATACACTGGGGGTTCAGTCTTGGCAGGACCAAGAGCTTCCCCTTCCACTGGTGCTCTTACGAGGCTATTCATTGGTAACTATGAGGTTGGAGTCCAGGGTCAGTCCATGTATAGTCTTTGGGTAGTGGCTTAGTCACTGGAAGCTCTGGTTGGTTGGCATTGTTGTTCATATGGGGAAAAAAGCCCCTTCAAGCTCTTTCAGTCCTTTCTAATATTCCGTCAATGGGGGTCCCATTCTCAGTTCAGTGCTTTAATGATCGCATTCGACTATGTATTTGCTGTATTCTGGCTGTGTCTCTCAGGAGAGATCTACATCCGATTCCTGTCTGCCTGCACTTCTTTGCTTCATCCATCTTATCTAGTTTGGTGGCTGTATATGTATGGGCCACATGTGGGGCAGGCTCTGAATGGGTGTTCCTTCTGCCTCTGTTCTAAATTTTGCCTCCCTATTCCCTCCCAAAGGTATTCCTGTTCCACTTTTAAAGAAGGAGTGAAGCATTCACATTTTGATCATCCGTCTTGAGTTTCATGTGTTCCGTGCATCTAGGGTAATTCAAGCATTTGGGCTAATATTCACTTATGAATAAATGCATTCCATGTGTGTTTTTCTGTGATTGGGTTACCTCACTAAGGATGATATTTTCCAATTCCATCCATTTGCCTATGAATTTCATAAAGTCATTGTTTTTGATAGCTGAGTAATATTCCATTGTGTAGATATACCACATTTTCTGTATCCATTCCTCTGTTGAAGGGGATCTGGGTTCTTTCCAGCTTCTGGCTATTATAAATAAGGCTGCTATGAACACAGTGGAGCAGGTGTCTTTGTTATATTTTGGGGTATCTTTTGGGTATATGCACAAGAGAGGTATAGCTGGGTCCTCAGGTATTTCAATGTCCAATTTTCTGAGGAACCTCCAGACTGATTTCCAGAATGGTTGTACCAGTCTGCAATCCCACCAACAATGGAGGAGTGTTCCTCTTTCTCCACATCCTGTCACCTGAGTTTTTGATCTTAGCCATTCTCACTGGTGTGAGGTTAAATCTCAGGGTTGTTTTGTTATGCATTTCCCTTATGACTAAAGATATTGAACATTTCTTCAGGTGTTTCTCAGTCATTCGGGATCGTCAGCTGTGAATTCTTTGTTTAGCTCTGAACCCCATTTTTAATAGGGTTATTTGTCTCCCTGAAGTCTAACTTCTTGAGTTCTTTGTATATTTTGGATATAAGCCCTCTTATTAGTTGTAGGATTTGTAAAGATCTTTTCCCAATTGGTTGGTTGTTGTTTTGTCCTAACGACAGTGTCCTTTGCCTTACAGAAGCTTTACAGTTTTATGAGATGGCATTTGTTGATTCTTGATCTTAGAGCATAAGCCATTGGTGTCTGGTTCAGGAAAATCTGGTTCAGATTTAACTTCTGTACCTGGTACCTGTCTAGGAAATTGTCCATTTCCTGTAGATTTTCAGGTTTTGTTGAATATAGGCTTTTATAGTAAGATCTGATGATTTTTTGAATTTCCTCTGAATCTGTAGTTATGTCTCCCTTTTCATTTCTGATTTTGTTAATTTGGACACACTCTCTGTGTCCTCTCGTTAGTCTGGCTAGGGGTTTATCTATCTTGTTGATTTTCTCAAAGAACCAACTTTTGGTTCTGTTGATTCTTTCTATGGTCCTTTTTGTTTCTACTTGGTTGATTTCAGCTCTGAGTTTGATTATTTCCTGCCTTCTACTCCTCCTGGGTGTATTTGCTTCTTTTTGTTCTAGAGCTTTTAGGTGTGCTGTCAAGCTGCTGACATATGCTCTTTCCTGTTTCTTTCTGCAGGCACTCAGCGCTATGAGTTTTCCTCTTAGCACAGCTTTCATTGTGTCCCATAAGTTTGGGTATGTTGTACCTTCATTTTCATTAAATTCTAAAAAGTTTTTTAATTTCTTTCTTTATTTCTTCCTTGACCAGGTTATCATTGAGTAGAGCATTGTTCAATTTCCACGTATATGTGGGCATTCTTCCCTTATTGTTATTGAAGACCAGCTTTAGGCCGTGGTGGTCCGATAGCACGCATGGGATTATTTCTATCTTTCTGTACCTGTTGAGGCCCATTTTTTGACCAATTATATGGTCAATTTTGGAGAAAGTACCACGAGGAGCTGAGAAGATCCTTTTAGGATGCTTTAGGATAAAATGTTCTATAAATATCCGTTAAGTCCATTTGGCTCATGACTTCTCTTAGTCTGTCTATGTCTCTGTTTAATTTCTGTTTCCATGATCTGTCCATTGATGAGGTAGGGGTGTTGAAATCTCCTACTATTATTGTGTGAGGTGCAATGTGTGTTTGAGCTTTAGTAAGGTTTCTTTTGAAAATATGTAGGTGCCCTTGTATTTGGGGCATAGATATTTAGGATTGAGAGTTCATCTTGGTGGATTTTTCCTTTGATAATATAAAGTGTCCTTCCTTATCTTTTTTGATGACTTTTAGTTGAAAATTGACTTTATTTGATATTAGAATGGCTACTCCAGCTTGCTTCTTCCGACCATTTTCTTGGAAAGTTGTTTCCCAGCCTTTCACTCTTAGGTAGTGTCTGTCTTTGTCTCTGAGGTGTGTTTCCTGTAGGCAGCAGAATGCAGGGTCCTCGTTGCGTATCCAGTTTGTTAATCTATGTCTTTTTATTGGGGAGCTGAGGCCATTGATGTTGAGAGATATTAAGGAATAGTGATTATTGCTTCCTCTTATATTCATATCTGGATGTGAGGTTATGTTTGTGTGCTTTTCTTCTCTTTGTTTTGTTGCTAAGACGATTAGTTTCTTGCCTCTTCTAGGGTATAGCTTGTCTCCTTATGTTGGGCTTTTTACCATTTATTATCCTTTGTAGTGCTGGATTTGTAGAAAGATATTGTGTAAATTTGGTTTTGTCATGGAATATCTTGGTTTCTCCATCTATGTTAATTGAGAGTTTTGCAGGATACAGTAGCCTGGGCTGGCATTTGTGTTCTCTTAGGGTCTGTATGACATCAGTCAGGATCTTCTGGCCTTCATAGTTTCTGGCGAAAAGTCTGGTGTGATTCTGATAGGTCTGCCTTTATATGTGACTTGACCTTTTCCCTTACTGCTTTTAATATTCTTTCTTTATTTTGTGCATTTGGTGTTTTGACTATTATGTGACGGGAGGTGTTTCTTTTCTGGTCCAATCTATTTGGAGTTCTGTAGGCTTCTTGTATGCCTATGGGTATCCTCTTTTTTTAGGTTAGGGAAGTTTTTCTTCTATGATTTTTTGTTGAAGATATTTACTGGTCCTTTGAGCTGGGAGTCTTCACTCTCTTCTATACCTATTATCCTTAGGTTTGATCTTCTCATTGAGTCCTGGATTTCCTGTATGTTTTGGACCAGTAGCTTTTTCTGCTTTACATTATCTTTGACAGTTGAGTCAATGATTTCTATGGAATCTTCTGCTCCTGAGATTCTCTCTTCCATCTCTTGTATTCTGTTGGTGAAGCTTGTATCTACAGCTCCTTGTCTCTTCTTTTGGTTTTCTATATCCAGGGTTATTTCCATGTGTTCTTTCTTGATTGCTTCTATTTCCATTTTTAATTCCTTCAACTGTTTGATTGTGTTTTCCTGGAATTCTTTCAGGGATTTTTACGATTCTCTCTCTGTAGGCTTCTACTTGTTCTCTAAAGGGAGTTCTTCACGTCTTTCTTGAAGTCCTCCAGCATCATGATCAAATATGATTTTGAAACTAGATCTTGCTTTTCTGGTGTATTTGGATATTCCGTGTTTGCTTTGGTGGGAGAATTGGGCTCCAATGATGCCATGTAGTCTTGGTTTCTGTTGCTTGGGTTCCTGCGCTTGCCTCTTGTCATCAGATTATCTCTAGTGTTACTTTGTTCTGCTATTTCTGACAGTGGCTAGACTGTCCTATAAGTCTGTGTGTCAGGAGTGCTGTAGACCTGTTTACTGTTTTCTTTCAGCCAGTTATGGGGACAGAGTGTTCTGCTTTCGTGCGTGTAGTTTTGCCCCTCTACAGGTCTTCAGCTGTTCCTGTGGGCCTGTGTCTTGAGTTCACCAGGCAGGTCACTTGCAGCAGAAAAGTTGTTCTTACCTATGGTCCCGAGGCTCAAGTTTGCTCGAGGGGTGCTGCCCACGGGCTCTCTGCGGTGGCAGCAACCAGGAAGATCTCGCCGCCCTTCGGGAGCCTCCGTGCACCAGGGTTCCAGATGGCCTCGGTGTTTTCCTCTGGAATCAGTAATGTGTGCAGAGAGCAGTCTCTTCTGGTTTCGGCAGGCGTGTCTGCCTCTCTGAAGGTTTAGCTCTCCCTCCCACGGGATTTGGGTGCAGAGAGAACTGTTTATCCGGTCTGTTTCCTTCAGGTTCTGGCGGTGTCTCAGGTAGGGGTCCTGCCGCTCCTGGGCCCTCTCCCACGGGAGCCCAGAGGCCTTATACAGTTTCCTCTTGGGCCAGGGATGTGGGCAGGGGTGGGCAGTGTTGGTGGTCTCTTCCGCTCTGCAGCCTCAGGAGTGCCCACCTGACCAGGCGGTGAGGTCTCTCTCCCACCGAATTTATATTCTTGATGTTGGCCTGGCTCAACTGTTTCTGAACAGGTGGCTCCTTTCTTCTTTTGTATAAGATAAACAAGAAAGCATTGGCTTACTAAGATCTTTAAACTACTCCGTAAAACAGATGTAGCAATACTGTTTACACAAAGCACTGGGGAGTGAAAGACAGAATGAAAAGAAATGAAGAGTTTGATAGACATAAGCAGCATTTAGTTCAATCCAGCAGAAAACATTGTGATTAGGGATTAGAACTGGCTCAGGGCCAGTTCTGCTGCTCACAGAGCATGTTCCTCACTGAGTCTCCTGATGCCTTGGCACCCACATTTCTTCCTCCACACCAAAGGGCTCATGGTTCTCATCTTTTTCAAATGCTTTCCTAACTATACTGCAACATATTGTTAAGACGCTGTCATGAGCATGCTATATAGCACTATATAATTACCAAAAGCCATAGCAATGAAAGCTCTCAGTTGGAAAGTAGACATTTTGAAATGGCCTTCAAACAAAAGTATAGGCCAATAGCAGCTTTTCATGTCTGTCATGTCCCCTTCCTATTTAATATTATGGTTTCCCTAGGGAATTTCTTTAAGTTTTAATTGTAATATTACATTGCACTCTCTAATTTCAACAAACTGTTTGGACTTTCTTGGTCCTTAAGCTATGAAAAATAGTTCTGAAATGAAATGTTGGGATTTTAGGACCTGGGAGAAGATGAAGGAAGATGAAGGATGAAGGATGAGTGAGAGAGAGGGGGATTCTGGGATTTGAAGGTTTAAGTTGGAGAGAGTAAAGGAGGGGGTAGAGGATGAATTAATCAAAACTAAGAATGAATAAAAAGCACACACAGACACACACACACACACACACACACACACACACACACACACTTGCGTGCGCACATACCTGAAAAGACAAAAGGAAAGACTTTGAGAGAGAAAGAGATCACTAATCAATAGAGTGACCTGCATGGAAATATGTTGCTGCTCCAAGAAAACATGACAATAAATGAAAAAAAAATCTCATGCTAGTCATGATTTACACATCTAAAATTATTGCAGAGGGGCTCTCTTGGTACCCAAAACAATACAGGCTATATCCATTGCTTTTGATTGACTGCATAACTATATGATCTTACCCTTTTGCTGATTGATACCACATGCCTTGGTTGCAGAACACCAAAGAAACTATCTTGAACTGACCTAGAGTCTCTCTCCATGATGGCTAGATTTCATAGTACTGAAAGGTACTATGCAGGCTGCTAGCAGAAAAAAAGTCATCATCGATCTTAAGTCCTGTTGGACCTGGGTTGTATAAGAAAGAAAGCTGAGCAAGCCATGGAGAACAAGCCAGTAAGGAGGATCATCCCTGGTTTCTGCTTCAGTGTCTCTCTTTAGGTTTCTGGTTTGGGGACATTTCCTGTTTTCCCTTGATGATGGAACATAACCTGTAAGCTGAAATAAACTCCACCCAGTTGCTGTTTGTCAGTCTTTTATTTCAGCAATTGACAGCAAATTGGAACATAGCTAATGTCCTTGTAAGTATCTGTTTCTAATGACTATCTGACTATGCGGGGGGAGCCCATTCCACAACAGCAATTTGAAAATACAAGAAAAATGAAAAAAATTTGCTGCTTTGCTACAAGCTAAGGAAATGTCAGTTTCTCTGTAAATTTCTCATGATCCAGAACACTATCAACATCTGGGTCTGTCTTTCTGTCAGTCCATCCATAATCTACTATCTATCCATCTATCTATCTATCTATCTATCTATCTATCTATCTATCTATCTATCTATCTGTCATTTATGGATCTATTTATTATCAAGAAGAATATATATAATGTATAATATATATGTATATTATATGTATGTATCTCAATCACAGTGGAATCAAAGTGAGAACGTATGGTTAAATATTCAATGGGAGACAAAGAGAGCAATGCATTTGAGGAATTAGTGTGGAGAAGGGCATTAGCACTTATACATTATAAAACATAGAAGTTCTCAATGGAGGGTGGGAGCATTTAGTTAGAGAGAAAATGAGGCTAAAAATAAATGGATGGAAGATAAAAGCAACATTTGCCCAATTTCTCCTCCTGGTTAATATAGAAGTTCATGAAAAATGACTCAACATTTATGCAAATGAGTTTTACAATAACTGCCTGGCAGCCTGAGAAATTGTAAGGAGGTGAGTAAGGATATATGTGTGGTTGAGATGGGTACAACCTGTGAGTGGAGGCAAGCAACCCAGCTGCTGGGGTTAGAGGACAGTGCGAGGGAAGACTGGAGAGTTTCATGAGAAAGGTTGGCTTGAGTTAAACTTGACAATGCTCCTGTAAGTTCATGGTTAAAATTGCTTTGTTATGTAAACTATTACCATCTTTACAAATTCAGATATATACAATGGAATAAATATGGTGATTGTCCATTTAAAAGTAAAGGAAAGAAAGAAACTCTGCACAGTGCAGTTGATTATTATCTTCAGAAACTCAGAAGCCCTGCAATATAAGGAAAATAGAGATGTCAGATAAAGATAAAATTGTCACGTTCTCTAACTCTTTCTAAAGCATGTAGGAAGCCAATTTAAAACTGTATTACTAATTGATTAAGTTTCCCCCAAAGAAATAGATATAATTGCAAACACTCATTAAACTCTCCTAGGTGTCAGAAATTCTTTTGAATGCTTTGCAAGAATATCTTTAAATTCCACAACAGCTGTACCAGCAAGTTTGTTATTGTTTCCATATCAGTATAGTGAGAGGTCCAGAACAAAACTTCTCCAAATTTACATGGGTGGTTGGTGCTTCAGCTGATGTTTGGGCTGTTTGTCCTACTGTGGTTTCAGCATCCAGTAGAAACAGTGGGAGTGTGATCCAGCTGTCCCTTTGGCCACCTATTTTATTATAAAGCTATTTGAAGAGCTAGTCTAATGGTTAAGAATGTGGGTGCTATGATGACACTATTTGAGGTCACATTTTGTCCCTCCCATCTTGCTCTTAGGTAATTTATAGAAACTGTGGAGCCTCACCATTTCTTTTCCCAAAATGGTGGCACTGAGCTCATATAGCATTATGTAGAAAGATCACACCGTACCCCCAATATATTCAAAGTTATCAGCTGTCATTTAAAAATAATTAAAAAACAAAAGATAGATAGTGAAATTACAAGGCTAAGCACAATGCTTGGCACATTAAGAACTCAGTCGGCGTCTTTGGAGTCCAATGGCTCCAATAAAACAGTATAACCAAACCAACTTGAGGAGGAAAGGATTTACTCACTTCTATTGGTTGTAGTCCATTATCCAGAGAAGTTAGAGCAGTAACTCAAGGCAGGAACCTGGAGACAGGAACTGAGGAAAAGGTCATGGAGGAGTGTCTTTCTTACTGTGCTTTCTTACACTACTTACCCAGGCAATGTAGAGTGAGCTGAACTCTCTCTCCCTCATCATTCAACATTATATTCTTGCCTCCAGGCCAATCTAGGAAGGTCATTTTCTCAACTGAGGTTCTTTCTTCAAAAATGACTCTGTCTTGTATCAAGTTAATGCAAAACCTATCCAGCACAATCAAGTGTTAATTATTTGTATTAATGAGAAAGGATCCAAACTCGAGGAATTTCTTATTTTACTAGACTTATTTTCTGCTCTGTCTCTGGAACTGTCTTTAAACACCCATTGCAAATGGTTCCCAAAGTTTTAAGGGCTCCATGTTTCCAGGGGTGCATAGAGGTAACATTTTAGCTGAGACTTTAATCATTCTGCAATTTTATATCAATTTTCTTCTTGATCATCTAGCATGAGTGCTTGGTGTAGTTGCTTAAAAAAATCTTTGATCCTCTTTTATATCTTAAGTGTATTCAAAGGTTCAGTGGGACCTACAATATATTAAATATCTCTTTATCCCCTAATATACACTAATTATTTTTATATTAATTTAAAGGCAGTGGTGGAAAAATGGATGGGGCTTAAGTTAGAGAAAAAAGGAAGGGCAACACAGACAGAGAGTGAGGGAGAAGAGCAAAATAACACTATAAACATCTTAAAAGTCATAATTGATCATGCTACTATTTACCTAAAATTGCATATAACATATAAGTTTATGTGTAAACATATACATATAGGTTAAATAAGATATGCCTTCCTGGGCTAGAATCTTTGGGGAGAATAGATTGTCTAACAAAACCCCTAATATCATGCTTAAGAAGTCCCTCTATGAATTAAATAGTTGGTCATGGGAGTCAAAGAGTCCCCCCCCTCCCGCCACAAAATAAAAGTTTATTGCATTTGTTCTTATTTATCTCTCAAGAGCTTTAAGCAAGTTTCTACTGCTGGTAATACTATACACTTTGGACACAGAAACCAGAGGATCTATGCTGGGTCTGACAACTTTCTCCCTGAAGACTAGTGTTCATGGTACCAGAAGGCACCATGCAAGCTTTCAAAGGAGTGAAGTAATCAACGGTCTCACTCAGCTGTGAACTACAACAATAATCAGCACTGTACAACAGTCTTGAAAGTGCTGTAGTGGCATTTGTATCTTGCTAGTAACCAAAACTCTTTAATTAGACTTAAGGCCTGCTCAACAAGGGGAAAAGTATGCCTGATACTGAAAACCTAACCAGCTACCTCAGGTTAAGGAGTTCATGGATCTTAGAGAAGAACCCACAACCTTCATTTTAGTAAACAATTAATTTGTAACTACATTCTATATATTTATTCTTATACCTACAGATAAGTGTAACTTTCTCCCCGTTCAACAAAAAACATCTTGCAATAGGTGGAGAACAGTATAGAAACCAACAACTTATCAAAGTACAGAGAACAAATGATCAAATGCTGCCCCGTACCATCTGCTTTTACAGCAACAGCTCCTGGACTCAAGACCCAGGAGATATCATGGAAGAGGGGTAGAAAGACTGTAAGAGTCAGAGGATTGACATTGTTCTTTCTATGGCATTGCAAAGCCCTTCAGCCCCTTCAGTCCTCCTCCTAACTCCTCCATTGGGGTCCCCATGCTCAGTCTCATGGTTGGCTGTGTGCATTTGCATCTGTATTGGTCAGGCTCTGGCACATCTTTTCAGGAGACAGCTATACCAGGCTCCTGTCAGCAAGCACTTCTTAGCATTGGCAATAGCGTCTGGGTTTGGTGTCTGCGGATGGTATGGATCCTCAAGTGGGGCAGTATCTGGATGGACTTTCTGCTCTACTCTTTGTCCTTGCATTTCCTTTAGACAGGAGCAATTTTGGTTAATATTTTTGAGATGGTTGGGTGGCCCCATTCCTCAACCAGGGATCGTGCCTAATCTCTGATTATGGTCTCTATAGGTTCTCTCTGCCCCTAGACCCCCAAGAGCTCCCAAGGACTAAACCATCAACCAAAGAGTAGCAGATTGCCTTATCTGGCATCAATGGGAGAGGAGGCCCTTGATGTGGTGAAGGCTTGATGTGTCAGAGTAAGGGATTGCTAAGGCGGTAAGGCAGGAATGGGTGGGTGGGTGGGGGAGCATCCTCATACCCTCATAGAAGCAGGAGAGAGGTGGGAGGAGAGAGGGGCTTTGGGGAGAGGAAACTGGGAAGGGGAATAAATGTAAATAAATAAAATAACCAATTTAAAAAAAAGAGTCAGAAGAGCAGGCTATCTGCTATGAGAGTGCATTTCCTGGAAATGTCAAGGAAGCTATACCCGTGAAGTTTCATCAATATATCTGCCTAAACATGATACTAATGTGGAAGGGGGATACTCTCATTGACCCCAACATTAAACAAATAACTATAGGAAGCTCAGGAATGCTGAGAGTGGAAGAAACAATCTTCCAGATGGAGGTACCCCCTAATTGTTTATCCAATACCAAGTGGTTATCCTTGAAGTCATATGAGTAACATTCATTATACAGACTGAACAGGTTGACTTTATGTAGTTGTGTGCTTGTGTGTGTGTGTGTGTGTGTGTGTGTGTGTGTGTGTGCGTGCGATGGCGTTAAAGACAAAAGAATGCAGAGTGATTGAATTGGAGAGAGGAAGGTTAGAGGAAGCAAAAGGAAAGAAAAATTACGTAACTATATTTCAACCTCAAAAAAATTATATAAAAAGAAACAATAATAATGAAACCTAGTTTTCAGAGTGTATTTATATCCAAGTTTTGAATCTTTGGTTGTCATCCAAACATTTACTGTTTGTTCTAGAAACTCTATTTTAGTTCCTACTATGGTAAAGCTGCTAGGAGCTATGAAACTGTAAAAGCCTTAATAGATGTTTCCCAAAAGAACACACTAACTTAGGCGAAAGAACACCCTCCAATTCCATAATTAAAAATATCAGACTGGAGTGCAGCTCTCTTTCACTTGATCCCAGATACCATAAAAGAAAGTATAGTGTTTATATGATAGCTAATTACATAGATAGGTGGACAGATTTGTAGATAGATGTATTTAGTAAGAGAGCTAAGAGTTTATGCTAAAATTCCTGGAGATAAACAATAAATGTTCAGGAATACAAGAAAAATTCCACTTGGGATTACAATGTGTAAAAACTGAAAAGTAAGCACAGGCAATAAAAAATATGACTAAAAAATATCACAGTGCAGCACAGCGAGGCAAAATGACCCTCACAGCAGAGGAGAGTGATGACTCTTTCCTTAGCCTAAATCTTTGCCCATTAGCACATCTATTTGTCTCCAAGCAATATGTTTGTTAGCACTAAATCACAAGCTCATCCACGCAGACAGGTTATATATGTACATATCCCAGCACTGTGGGCCATTTGACTTCTATGCTTGTCATGAAGAATAATGGCTCAGATGGGCATGGGCCATCAGTCACCTTGAGGCACCCAGTGTTTTCTTAGTTTGATAATGGCTCACATCTTCCTAGTGCAATAGGGATAGGACAGTTTAATACTGTCTCCTCCTTTCAAAAGAGCCTGTCTCACTGACCACACACAAAGAATGACACAGTAACACCTGCTTCATGGAAACTGACTGGGATGCAGACAGGTCAGGAGTGTGGCACTCTTTGTTACCTTTTCCGAGATGTCCGGTCATTGAATATCTGTAGATGTTCAGGGTAAGGAAGTTTCTGGCTGGTTTTAAAATAATTTTGAAGGCAAATTGGCTCTGATCAGGTCCTCCTATTGTTATTCCTGCTCAGTTTGGTATTGGCAGGGAGGGGGAGCAGGGGCAGGGGCAAACCTCTGAAAGTATAAAGCCACCCTATGGCTTTAGGTGCTCACAGACCTCATCAGCTTGGGCCACCACCAGCCACATGCTGCGGAAATGTTTCTTGGGGTGAATATTAGTCCCTTGCTGGAGATGGAACTCTTGGAGATTCCAGCTTTCAGCACTATCCAAGTTCACCCAAGGGACTGTGGTGCCTTATATTGTTTTAGCCTGAAATGAAACATTGAGCCAAGACCTTCATGAGGGTCTAAATTTGCCTGTGGCTGCCCAGAAGGAAGAAGCAAAATACCCACAAAAAAAGGGAAGAGGAATGTGTTGTGTGGCACTTTTAGACGAGGTCAGCTGTTAAAAATTGCAGAGTCTAGCAAACTTCAAAGACCATTATGCTTAAATATGTGTAAGTTCTATACCAAATTAGTCAAGTGTAAAAAGGGAAATGTTATACTTCCTGCCTTTGCAAGTATCTTCACAACGACAAGTGTGAAGAACTTGAATCAAGCTTTGTTAATGATAAAAATGACTGTTGGTGAAAAGTCAAAGATGATTGAATCAAATACCTGTGGAGTAGACCTCCATGGACTGTAAATTGGGAGCTTATGAGTAATAAACATACAGGGATATAATTCACAAGTTAGTATAATATTCAGTATACCACTGCTATTATAATCAAGATTTCCTATAATGTGCATTGAATTGATAAGTGTGCTTTAAAAGATTGAAAAATGCGATTTACTCAAATGTGTAAGACTTGAATGTATTTTTCCGCTAAAGTAACTTAGAATAAAAGTAACAAAACAAATTAGTATTTTTTCTATTTTCACCTTTTTCTTTAACTGATATAACATTGTTTTTTATATTTTCTGACCAAAAAGGAATGACAAAACCAATTCATGTCAAGTATTAAATCTAATTGCCCAAATAAACAGAAAGTATAATTAATTCTAGGCTGAAGAAAAAGGGCTCAATTAGTGAAATGACTTCTTTATAAGTGTGAGGACCTACCTAAGTTCAGAGTTCCGGAACTAATGTGGTGTGTACCGATAACCACAGCCCTGGGGAGGATTGACTAGCAGGTATAACCAATGGGTTAGCTCCAGGTTTTGTGAAAGATTCGTCTCAAAACATAATGTAGAAATTGAGGACACTCTCTGACCTTCGGATGCATATTCCTGTACACATGCTCATGCATACAAATGCATTCATATATACACACAAAGATAATACACTCATTAAACATTTTATAAAGCAAACTAATTTCTGGGGAAGTGTTCAGACTCAGCTGTGGATATAAGCTGACTAGGCACAGACTCCATAATCTATGTGCAAATATAATAACAATAATTATGTAATGTTACAGTATACTCTTCCACTACCACAAATGTTTGTTGCAAAGACTATGAGTTTTGTATTATTTCTAGAACATGGAGATGTAATGTGTTCAAAGTGATTGGAGGTGTAATATTTCAGAAGAGAATATTTTCTTATGCAAGACTCTCTTGTGCTAGATGTATATGAAGGTCTTAACAAATTTACTCTTTTCACTTTTCTACAACCAGTGGGTTCCCTTGAATCAAACTACACCTTACAGTACACTCATCTTGTCATGATCTCTAGGGACCCACAAGTCATCAAGAATGAGAGATAAGGAGGATTTCCCTGGGGCCCAAGTAAAGGATACTTAACTAAGGCAGATTCTCTAAAATGTCCTTGCCTTTAGTAGTAATGTTGTTGTGTATCCAAGCTTAGGTTCCACAAGGTCATTAAGAAAACAGTTTCCAGGTCAGCACCCTCTCTGACTTTGGCCAGTGAATGAAAGGCAGGAGCGAGGAGTCATTTCCTCTAACAATGCATTTTTCTCTTTCCAATTTAGACTGTCCTTATGTGCACTAGTTATGTGGCTGGCCTTGCTGTGACCAAAGAGTGTTTATTCTGTCACATCATAATGTAGCTCACATCCTGTAGTTTCAAGATCCTCTTTTCTTTCTGCAGAGAGTTAACCTACAATTGTCACCTTAGTGTGAAGAAGCCATGTGGAAACAGAATCAGCTTCTTCAAGCGGCCATTCTCTCTGTAGCAGCATCTTCACTTCCACTGGCAGAGGGACCTGATGCTGCCCATTTCATCAGCTACGATGGCTTCTATACTGCAAACTGGTTTCCTATCCATTTTTCTCACTGTCAGGTTACGAGCTTACACTTAAACATGTACTAATTAGGACACCACTCATCGTTTCATTTTCCAGCTTCCAAAAGTGTGTCCCTGTCATGTCTGGTAACAGGCTCTTCACCCTGTGCTCATGCAAGTTAGTTGTGGCAACCCTTCACTGTCACTTTCATTGTTATTTCTTAAGACAATAGAAAGAGTTGCCTTCATGAAAGTGCATAACACTCCTATACATGGTAGGGCTATTTCTATTTCTATGCACACATATTCATTCAACAAGCATCTTCTGAGCTCCTACTGTGCCTCTATTAAGTCATGTGGTATACTACATTATATAACAAATACAATAAAAGTTTTGTTTGCACAAGTTGATATCTATTTCTTTTATTTTTTTAATCTTTTTTTTTTTTTACAGTCAAGTCTTTATCCCCATCCAGGTCCAGCATATGACTGTTCTACATCCCATACCTCCTCCCAACAGTCCCCTGTCTCCAAGAGGATGTCCCTGCCCTCCACCCACACCCCATCAGACCTCCCTACTACCTAGGACCTCAAGTCTCTTGAGGGTTGGGTGCATCCTCTCTCACTGAGAGCAGACCTGGCAGTCCTCTGCTTTATATGTGTCAGGGGCCTCATACCAGCTAGTGTATGCTGCCTAGTTGGTGGCTCAGTGTCTGAGTGATCTTGGGGGTACAGGTTAGTTGAGACTGCTGGTCTTCCTATGGGGTCATCCTCCTCCTCATCTTCTTCCAGCTTTTCCTAAATTCAACTACAGGGTCCACAGTTTTTGTCCATTGGTTGGGTATAAATATCTGCATCTGACTTTTTAAGCTGCTTTTTGGGCCTTTCAGGGGCAGCCATGCTAGGCTCTTGTTTGTAAGCATACCATGGCATCCGTAGTAGTGTCAGACCTTGGAGCTTCTCCTTGAGATGGATACTAAGGTGGGCCTGTCACTGGACCTCCTTTCCCTCAGGCTCTTCTCCATTTTTGACCCTGCAGTTCTTTCAGACTGGAACACTGCTGGATAAGAGTTTTTGACTGTGGGATGGCAACCCCATCTCTCCACTTGATACCCTTTCTTTCTACTGGAGGCAGATTCTGCAAAGACCCTCTCCCCACTGTAGGGCATTTCATCTAAGGTCCCTCCCTTTGAGTCTTGAGAGTCTCTCACCTCCCAGGTCTCTGGTATATTCTAGAGGGTCCTCTCACCTCTCACCTATTTGTTTCCACTCTTTGTGCTGGCCCTCAAGGCTTCAGTCCTATTCTTTCCCCCAATACCTGATCACGTTCCTCTATTCCCCTCCCTGTCCCATTTTTCACCCAGGTCTCTCCCTCCCCCTCAACCTTATAATTGCTTTCCTCTCCCTCTCAAGTGAGATTGAGGCATTCTCACTTGGACCCTTCAGCTTGTTAACCTTCTTGATTTCTGTGGATTGTATTCTAGGTATTTTGTACTACTTTGATTAATAGCCACTTATTAGTAAGTACATACCATACATGTCTTTTTGGGTCTGAGTTACCTCACTCAGGATGATATTTTCTAGTTTTATCCATTTGTCTGCAAAACTCAAGATGTCCTTGTTCTTAATAGCTGAGTAGTGTTCCTTTGTGTAAACAAAGCACGTTTTCAGTATCCATTCTTCTGTGTGGGGCATCTGGGTCGCTTCCATCTTCTAGCCATTACAAATAAAGCTACTATGAACATATCTATTTTGCTATGGAGTGAGCAGTTTAGTTACATAGAACAGAGCATAGTTTTGATATCTAGAAGTCCACGGCTAAATATCAGCAATGATATAATTTCAAAATTATTAAAAAACATAGTGATATTGTACTGGCTAGGTTTTTGTCATCTTGACACAAGCTAGAGTCACTGGGGAGAAGGGAGCCTCAGTTGAGAATATGCCTCCATAAGATCTAGCCTAAGACTTAATGCTCTAAGGCATTTTGACAATTAGTGGCTCATGGTGGAGGGCCCAGCTCATTGTGTGTGGTACCATCCCTGGGCTGGTGGTCCTGGGCTCTATAATAAAGCAGACAGAGGAAGCTAGAAGAAGGAAGCCAATAAACAGCACTTCTCCATGTCTCTGCTACCAGATTCCTGCCCTGCTTGAGTTGTCTTTAGTGTTAAATATTAACATGAAAATGAAGTTAAAAAAACTTTCCCCACGTGCTTTTTGATTTTGATGTTTTGTTTCAGCAATAGAAACCTTAACTAGTGTGTGTGTGTGTGTGTGTGTGTGTGTGTGTGTGTGTGTGTGTGTGTGTGTGTGAATGAGAGGCTCTACATTCTCAGTCATAAATGCATGAGCTTGGAAACTTGTCAGGTGAACAAGTTTGAGCAAATCAGCCACTTTAATTTTGTTTTTTTTAAATATTCAAAATTATTAATCTCATCTGATAGTTTAACCAAAACAACAAAGAAAAGTACTTAATATTACTAGTACAGTAATAATCCAAATTCTTTCTCTCTCCACTTGTCTTTCTAACTCTCTGTCTTCTACCTTTCTTCCCCTCCCTTCCCCTCACTCTTTGTATGTGTGTGCATGTGTTTGTATGCACATATGCTTCTCTCTGGAAATGTGGCTATTGATATCTTTGTTTATAGCTGGGTGAATTGAGAAAAGTTATTTTACCTCTCAAAACTTCAATTTCCTTCATTGTACAAGTTGAATGGAAAACAATGATAAAGCAACACTAATGATAATGCTATTATATAAATGTGAGACTGATTCATATATTTCTGAGATGCATCTTAGTATTTTAAGTGTTGAATATATGCTAACCATCATGCTTTGTTTCTACTTGCCTTTTTCCATCTTATTTTTCCACATAGCCTGTTTTCTTAATCAGAGCAAATAATTCTATTGTTTTATAAACAACTATTTTTCTGTTTGAATATCTTCAAATGAATATCGAATGAAAAAAAAAGAAGTAACTTGTCAGTTATACAGACTTGTCCTCCAGAGGTAATCACTGAGTCCATACAAGTGTCATGAGGTCTATGTGATAAGGAGAGAAGTCTGCCCTAATGATGAGTATTTTTAATAGATTCCTTTATCACTTGGGGTATTAGAAGACAAGAGCCCTTCCAGAAAAGAACATTCATACCTCTAACTATAATCTACTCCCTTTAACTTGATGCTGTCATACATTCTATAATTAGTGAAAATTCAATTAATCTAGTTAATTAAGTGTCAATGAACCCACAGTGAACACTACTAATTAATGCTTCTGTATAGAGTGCATCAGACCACATAATGCTTTTCATCAAAGCTCACAGAAGTCCACTCAGCAATGCCACATATCCATGCTACCTTTGCTGTGCAGAGAGAAAGCAATAGTAAATCCATGATGGCAAGCCTGATCTGTGGATGCCAATTTTTCAACAGTTGAAAATGCATTGGCTTCTAGATTTGTCACTGTCTTACATATTTAATACCAATCACTTACAGTCTTTTCATTGACTCTAAAATGCAGATATTGCTAATCTACATTACAGACAAGGAATCTAAAGATTGTGAAGATGAGGTAATTGGGTAATAGCTATATAGCTAGTATGTGGCAAAGTGAAAAACTACTATCCTATACTACTCATTATATGCTAGCAATGTGCATTTATATGGATTTATATGGCATAGCCTCAGTTCCAAGGGCTCAGCATTGGAGGGTTACAGAAACAAAGTGTGGGAAAGAATAAGGATTTCTTTCCCTTAAGTTATGAATTTTACCATCTATAATATTTCTAAGTGGCAAATTTACATGGTAAAATGTCAAAGAAAAACAAAGCAAAATGGGTCAATGTATATTTATAACAATTATTAATGACTTAAAGTAGATTAGAGATAAACCTCAAATAGACTTTTGCTGTCTAGAGCCAAATGTCAAAGATAAAATGGCTATATATTCTGAAAGTGTTGAAAGAGTATAATTGCCCAAAATAGAGGAGAATGGACAAATTTGTAGAGAATATTATAACTTTTTGATTGCTCTTAACTAAAAGTAATAGGAGAAACGTAATTAAAAAAAAACAATAGAAACAATCCCACTTAGGAGGAAAAAGAAAGCAATCATGAGGAGGCAGAGGTAGAAGAAGAAGGAACAAGGAGAGGGGAAAGGGAACATGATCATGTACTGGGGGAGGCGGAAACAGTAGTGAAGTCCTGAGGCCAGCAAAATGAATGGCAACAGGCAACCTTGGGAGGTAAGAGGTGGGGGAACCCTCTAGAATGTTCTGGAGACCTAGAAGGTGAGAGACTCTCTGGACTGAAAGGGAAGGACCTTAGATGAAGTAGATGAAATGCCCAACATTGGAGAGAGGGAACTTGTAGAGTCCACCTCCAGTGGAAAGACAGGGCATCAAGTGGAGGGAGGGGTTGCCATCCTACAGTCAAAAACACTGACACAGGATTGTTCCTATCTAAAAAAAACCTGCAGGGACAAAAAATGAAGAAGAGCCCGAGGGAAAGGAGGTCCAGTGACCAGCCCAAATTGGGATCCATCTCCAGGGAAGGCTCCAAGGCCTGAAACTCTTATTTATGTGCATGCTTACAGACCAGAGCTTGGGATGGCTGCCCTCAGAGATGGCCAACAAGCAGCTGAACAAAACAGACTCAGATACCGACACCCATCCAGTGGGAAGACGCTGGGGACTCCTGTGGTTGAATTAGGGAAAGGCTGGAAGAAGTTGTGGAGGAGGGCGACCCCATAAGACCAGCAGTCTCAACTAACCTGGAACTCTGAGACACTGAGCCACCAACCAGGCAGCATACACAAGCTGGTATGAGGCCCCTGGAGAGAGGAAACTTGTAGAGTCCACCTCCAGGAGACTCCATATAAAGTACAGGAGAGCCAGGTATGCTTTCAGTGAGAGAGGATGCACCTAACCCTCAAGAGACTTGAGGCTTCTGGGAGTGGGGAGACCTGTCGGGGTGGAGTGGAGGATGGGAACATCCTCTTGGAGACAGGGAGGAGGAGGAATGGGATGAGGAACTGTTGGAGGGCAGACTGGGAGGAGTGTACTGACTGAACTGTTAAAAAAAGATTAAAGATGATGAGATGATGAGATGATGATGATGAGATGATGATGATGATGATGATGATGAGATGATGATGATGAGATGATGATGATGATGGAATTCTTTTAAATGGAGGCTCAATGGTGCTTTTGCATAAAGATGTCAATAAAAAGTATACTATTAAACTTTTTATTATTACTGCCATTAGGACAAAAAACCAAGTCAGAAAAATGAAACAAAATGGATTGTGTGAAATACAAGACAGACACAAAAGATAATTACATTGAATGTCTGTGCACATTAATTCAGTCTTTTAATTGGACACAGAGTGAAGGTCAAATATATTTAATATATAAATAAATGTAAATGGTATAACTAAACTATTAAAAATCTCAGTTAAGGAAAGATATTACAGACATCTGATTTCTAAATAATTTAAGGTTTCCCAAATACTTGTTACAAAAAGAAAATCCAACCAAAATGAGCAAAAGTTCAGAATTTCATAAGTGGAAACACTGGAATGGCCAATTCATATATCATAATGTAGTTGGTATCTCTGAGTTTCCAAACGTGAAGTTTAAAATTATGCTACTATACATACAGTTTCATAATCACTAGACACACACAACTAAATTTTGACACCATTAAACCTCAACCAAGATGTTGGTCAACTGAACCTTGGTTGTGTTGCATGTGGGAATAGAAAGGGAAGGAACCTTAAGAGGAAAGTGCTGGCTTTTCACAGCATCTGCACAATGGTCCGGCCATTCACTCTGGAGTATTTATTTCAGATAACTGGAAAAACATTCCTTTAATAACACCTGTAAACGAGTGCTTTGGGAAGCTTATCAAGAACCCCATTTCCCAACAGAACAAAGATGAACTTGAGTTCCGACCATGTAATAAAACACAAGTCAACAATAAATACAGACACACACTAAGCTTGGATGTAATAAAAAATGCATTGCTCAAAAGAGTTCAGACACAGAGCATCTCATGCTGTGTAATTGCATTTGTGAGGTCAGGCAAAATGAATCTAGAATAAGGGAGAATGATTGCTGACTGCAGAGCTGGCTCAGTGCACAAGCTCTCCTACTGTGCAAACAGGAGGACCTGAGTTTGTTCTAGGACCCACAGAAAAATCACAGAATGGTTTCACACGCTCCCATAATCCCAGCACTGTGAGGACTGGAAAAAGGCAGAATAAGAGAAAGAGTGATAGAGCAAGAAATCAGATGTCTTCCTCTGACTTCTACATGCACACAGGCACATATATCACAAGTGCACACATTTACCTTGAAGGATGATTGTCCTGGAGAGGAGAGAGGAAACTTTCTGGGGTGTTGCAAATATCCTGTCCCTTGACAAAATGTTAAACAATCAGGAGCATAGATAGTTCAGCACACATTGTCCTTATTATTGAAACTCTGTAAGTCTTACTATATGAAACTTTACCCTGGTTTATCAAATGAACAACCATGAAAGAATGACAGGAAAATGGTTTGAAATAGAAGATCATGCAAGGTCAGTTTCAACTATTTCAAAATAAGATTAAGTCCTTTGTAATTAAAACAGTTTGCTATTGGCATGGAAATAGCTCAGAACACTAATGGAACAGCATATAATCCAGAATTAGAAGCAATTTCTTATGCAAATGTGGTACCCAATACAAGCAAAGTCTCATAATTGGTGAGAAAAAAAAACGTTTTTTTTCCCCTTTGGTGTTATTTTAGGATGACTGACTGGGTAGATGTTTAGAAATAAAGTGTGTGTGTGTGTGTGTGTGTGTGTGTGTGTGTGTGTACATGTACATACATACGTGTTTCTTTTCATACATGTTTTTATAATTTCACAAGATTACATTTAAATTCTGGTTATACTAGGTCACTTAGCTTTAGCAAGTGTTCATTTCCTCATCCATGGCAAAGACCTATGAGTGATGGCTAGCACAGTGTGGTTTGAGAGAAATACATTTTTAAGGCATAGCTATTGGTTCTGGTAGTGATGTAGCACAATTACTTACATGGATTATGATGATTATTGCTGCCGCTGACAGTTTCTCGAACTGGCTGCCCATCAATAGCAAATGTGTCATTGGTTTTTTATTGTTTTCAAACTAGAATAGAAAATAACCATTTTTTATTATTTTCTCTGAATTAAGCTTTACCCTTGCTTCCTCATGTTCTTGTCTCCTCCTCCTCTTTCTTCTCCTTTTCCTCCTCTTTCTCACCCACCTCTTCTTTTTTCTCCTCTGTTTTTCATTCCCTCTTGGTGTAGGGTTTAAATCTAGGTCCTCAATGCACTTGTATCTCTGTATTATGCTATTATTCCCCCGGCCCAAGGCTATTTTATCTGTGTGTTCTTCTTTAAATGCCCACAGGGTGATGCTTTAAAAAATATCCAACGCTACAGCATTTCCTTCTGCCTCTGTTCTCTTCAGTCTGAACTGAAGTCCTTCCAGTGTGAAACCTCATATACTTTTTATTGCAAGCCTCAAGGAGTGGTAGGTAGGAATTTTGATAGATGCTGTGTTTGGAAGTGTCTCAGGTTTGCTACTGAGCATTTGTGCTAATAGAGGGAAGAATGATATTAAGATGATCAAAGATGATCTCTTTAAATTGTGACATCTACTGTGCTTTTCCACCCATGGCACCTTCTTCCAAATTTGGAGCCAATACTGAGGCAATACAGAGCCAGAGCTGCCATGAGCAGTATCATGAAATTATTGTCACTAAAGGGGATTCTACAATAAGGAGGGCACTCTACTTGGTATCATAATACCATTGAGATCTCAAAATAGATTGCTAGCATTCAATGCTTTTCTCATTATATATCTCCACGATAGAACTACTTTTAAAAACCATGCTTAAAGATAATATCACTTATTTTACTCTTTTCTTTTGGAATGACATGTGTCATTTTCTAGAATTTGAAATACCTTCCAGAAAAAAACTAAGTTTATTTTTAACATGTTTTATTCTTCATCCCCAATGTTTTGATTATATATTTCAGTATTTAATTTGCATTTATGGCTAAAAAGGAATACCATTTAATTATTCACTGGATATAAATGAATCAAACATCTAGGTTTTTTCTTTTTTCCTCTTTTATTCTTCTTTCTTTCTTTCTTTCTTCCTTTTTTTTTACGTAGTTTGCTAAACTTAGCCATTGAGAATACAGATATGCAATCTAAAACTGTTCTGGAGGAAGAGAATCATAAGACAAGTATTTTGAATTGTCACTTTACAGATAGAGGCCAAGAGGGAGGTAATATGAGTGTACTTCTCATAACCACACACTAAGACAGTTTTTTCAGGGAGTAGATATTGAAAATTGAAAGGAAAAAATTAAGTATATCATTGTATTCCCCTTTAATCTGAAAATAGTAAAAGTTATTACTATCACTAAAATCCAAGGTTAAAGTCATATGCATTTGATTATTGGTAGATAAAACTCAAGTTGAGTTTTGTAACTGAAAGTTGTAATTGCACTAACATGGGAAACTGAGGCTAAGGGGAATCACAGTTTCAGGCCTAGTTGGGCTACAGAGTGAGTTTAAAAACATCTTAGATAACTTAGTGAGAGCCAAAATGGAAAGTGAGTATCAAAATGGAAAGTCAAGAGGGCAGGGCTGCAGTTCAGTGATAGCCAGCTTCCTTGGACTACATGAGGCCTTACGCTCAGATGCCAGGACAATGCCTGCATGTAGCCCCATCTGAATTAAAATGGAAGAGAACAAATAAAAGGTAAGACTAGAGACAACCTTGTGTGAAAAAGTTGAATCTCAACAGAAAGACAGATGAGTCCCTGTGTTTGAAGCCCATTTTACAGATTATTTTAGAAAGTTGAGGCTTAATATATATGAAGAAATTCTAAAAATACAGATCAACATAAACATAGGGGAAAAGATGAGTGAAAGGAAATACAAGAAATGTATATACAAAACTGTAAATGGTTATCATCTGGAAACATTTCATTTCTGTACCCCCCGCCCCCTGAGACACTTACATGTCTCATGTCATTACCTTAAGATTCATCTCCAGAATAGGGGTTAAATCCAATTATTTTACATGTCCAAATTGTCAAAGATGGATATTTGAATTTTTCCTGGTAAGTATCAAAATAGAATTTGACACTGTCTTAAAAAAACACGCTGCCACACCAAACCCAGACACTGTTGCTGATGCCAAGAAGTACTTGCTGACAGGAGCCTGATATAGTTGTTTCCCAAGAGGCTCTTCCAGATCCTGACCAATACAGATGCAGATGCTTGAAGCCAACCATTGGACTGATCACAGGGACCCCAATAGAGAAGTTAGGGGAAGGACTAAAGGTTTTAACACTAAAAAAAAAACAAAAAACAAAAAACAAAAAACAAAACAAAACAAAACAAAACACTGCCATTTGGAGAAAAATCTTGCATTCATTCATTCATTCATTCATTCATCCATCCATCCATCCATTCATTCATCATCATATGTGTATGTGTTGGGGTGCACATGGGCCTTGGCATACACATGAATGTCAGAAAAGGACTTGTGGGATTAGTTCTCTCCCATACAATGTGAGATCTGGGGATCAAACTGAAGTTGTCAAGCTTGGCAGCGAATGCCTTTATCTTTTGAGCGATCCTGCTGGCAGACTCATTTTTAGACATATCGTTCATTTTACTGGCAAAATATAAAAGTGCATATCAAGAAGGTGGCTTGTTATAGAAACAACAGAATCATCGAGAATGAGGACACAAGCTGAATCATACAAAGGATGCTAAGGTACACGGGATAAAATGTTATGGTAAAAGATAATTACATAATCTCCTGAATATGTTGTTAGGCAAAAATGAATAGTATATAGAAAATCAAATAAACCACACTCCATTTATTTTTAAAATGGTGGTAGAGAAATATAGACATATTCTACAGGACAGAATCAATTGGACATCATGAGAAACTAAACTTTAAAAATATTTTTCTGTGCAGATTTGACTTAAGAATTATGTAAATATTTTTGCATAGTTACAAAATCAAATCAAATATAAACTTTTCTAAAAATATACATGTCAAATACACTAACTCAGTACTCATATGCTGGCCAACATAGCATAGAGGAAGGAATTCTACCAAGAAAATATAATACCTTGAGTATTCTTAGTGAGTTTACCCTGAGGGCAAACTGCAAAAAATAAAGTAAGTTGGTTTTAGCAATCACACTGTTGATTGTCCTCTTGGTATTTTTGAGTTTGTTTCATGGATGAAGCAGTTATGAGACATTTTAATCCTGTCATTCCTAGTGTTCTTTCTCACCCATAATTGGGATTTTGGCTACTCAGAAAAGATATTAAGGGCTGAGAATAGAGCTCAGTGGTAGAAGAGGACTTGCCTTGCATGTGTGAGGCCTCAATAACTAGGAAGAGGGAGAGAGATGAGGAAGGGGAGAAGAAGAGAGGGAGGAGGAGAGAGGGAGGAGAAGGAGATGGAGGAGGGAAGGGAAAGGAGAGAAGGGAGAGGGAAAAGGAGAGGAAGAGGGAAAGCGGCAGGTGCAGGGGCAAGGGGCAAAGGGCAAGGGGCAAGGGGCAAGGGGCAGGGGCAGAGGTAGGGGCAGGGGCAGGGATGAGGGGCACGGGGCAGGGGAAGGGACCGACTAATTCACCAGAGCAGAAAGCTTTGCCCATGACTTGAAAGTAGGGTTAATCTATAAACTCTCAGAGCCTGTGTCCAGTGACATATTTCCTCCAGCATAGATATTCCTCCTAAAGGTTCAGTAACTTCCCAAAACATAGCCACTAACTATCCAAACATGTGAGCCTATGGGAGATATTTCTCACTCAAATCACCAAATTTACACACCACATTTTGTTGATCAAAACAGTCTCATACCCCTGTCCACAGGGCATGTTCCAAAGAAGTACAGCATTAATTTGGCCAAATCTTTTTGATATTTAAGCTATGGATAAAAACAAAAACAAAACAAAACAAAAACCGAACAAACAAACAAATGCCCCCAAACAACAACAACAAAAATATCCTGGACATTGTATTTTCAGTGAAGACCACAGGATAAAGATATCCAAAGATGTAAATATTTTTATCTATTTTCATTTTTGCTATCATTCTTTCACAAACACCTAGTGGTGATAAAAATTGTAGTAAAAAATCAAATAAAAAATTATCTTTTGGGTATAGGCCCAGGAGTAGTATAGCTGGGTCCAATTTTCTGAGGAACCTCCAGACTGTGAGGACCCAGGTATACCTCTCTTGGGCATATACCCAAAAGACGCTCCAACATACAACAAAGACACATGCTCCACTATGTTCATAGCAGTCTTATTTATAATAGCCGGAAGCTGGAAACAATCCAGATGTCCTTCAACAGCAGAATGGATACAGAAAATGTGATCCATTTACACTCAGCATTAAAAGCAATGGCTTCATGAAATTCATAGGCGAATGGATGGAACTAGAAAATATCATCCTGAGTGAGGTAACCCAATCCCAAAAAACACACATGGCATGCACTCACTGATAAATGGATATTAGCCCAAAAGCTCAGATTACCCAATATACTATTCACAGATCACATGAAGCTCAAGAAAGACGACCAAAGTAAGGATGATTCAGTCCTTCTTAGAAGGGTGAACAAAAATATTCATAGGAGGAAATACAGAGACAATGTTTGGAGCAGAGATTGAAGGAAAGGCCATCCAGAGACTGCCCCACCTGGGGTTCTAGTCCATATACATAGAGTCACCAAACCCAGACAATACTGCTGATGCCAAGAAGGGCACGCTGACAGCAACTTCATATAGCTGTCTCCTGAGAGGCTCTGCCAGAGCATGACAAATACAGAAGTGGATGCTTGCAGCTAACATTGTATTGAGAACAGAGTCCCCATTGGAAGAGTTAGAGAAAGGATTGAAGGAGCTGAAAGGTTTGCAACTCCTTTAGAACAACAATTCCAACCAACCAGAGCTCCCAGGATACCAACCAAAGAGTACACGGACAGACCCATGGCTCCACCTGCATATGTAGCAGCCTTGTTGGGCACCAATGGGAGGAGAAGCCCTCGGTCTTGCTAAAAGCTGGACCCCCAGTGTAGGGGCATGTTTGGGGAGGGGAGGTGAGAATGGGTGTGGTTGGGAGGGGGAATACCCTTGTAGAAGAAGAAGGGTAGGGGGATGGGATAGGCAACTTATGGGCAGGAAAGTGGGAAAGGGGTAACATTTGAAATGTAAAATATCCAATAAAAAATTATCTTGGCTTGTGGTTTCTTCCTTTGATCATTTATGTTCCCAGATGAAAGACACACACAGTCTTTACATTTCAATATGCCTACCCTCCAAGTTGTTAGAATCTACTTCCCTACTGATAACTCTGAGTCACTACTCACCTAATTTCTATGTTCCATCTGGCCTGCTCTTAACTCCAATTGGCCAGCTCACAGGATTCAATGGCTCAGCTATCCCATTGCAGCTCTCCTCCCTCCTGCTTGTTCTTCCTCTTCCATGGAGCTTTCCCTTCCCCCTCTTCCTTCCGTTTTTCCCTTGCTAGGGAAACCTACCTCCCAACCCCATGTCTTTTCTTCCCAGCTATTGACTGTCAGCATCTTTACTTACCAATCAGAATTAACTGAGGGCAGGGTCCCTCAAGCTACATGCAGACTCCAAATCCTGGAGGCCAGCACGTAGATTACAATAAACAGTAAAAGACAAAGCCTTGACAAAAGTGTAAAGACCTGCACCATACTGGAATCTTGGAAGATAGCTGTTATTTTAATCTTATCTCTCTTGTGTAGCTTTGGTTTAATGATTAGAATCTGCTGCTTAGCGGCCATAGATTGATTGAACGTTAACAGCCGAAACGTTGGAAATCTACAGGTCCAGACATTGAGCAATTTTGCAACGTTTTGCTTTCACAATGATGCTCGTGGAGCAAAGCAGACCAGGGTGCTGAGTGGAAAGCACATATTCCAGGACAAACGACAACCTAGAGCTGGGAGGAAAGTAGTCCTGAAGAGGTGAGTTTCCAGTCTTCCCAGTAGCTTACACACTCACAAGGCACTCTGATAGAATCAGAAAATGTTAGAATGTGAGATTCCTATACAAATATGTCAGAAGGAAATTCATTTATGCAGGAGCTTTCATTTTCCGGTTGGTACAGTTTAGAAGTTTCCCCAAGCAGAGATTCACTCTTAAATTATGACAGCGTCAGGGAAATGTGGCATTTAATGTGGGAATAGAACTCCATGGCAGAGATTCATGGCTGCACCACCTCAACCCCATGAATCAAGACAAGTTTATTTTAAGTAAACAAGTTACTTACATGAGTTACAAATGTATAGCTAATCACAAAATGACTTTAATATACTCTGTGGTATTTGTAACCATGACAAACTGTAGCAAATAAAAAGCCGAGTTAATGATGTTGAGATGGAGAACAAAGCCCTAAATGCTGCGAGGTTGTCAGAATGATATAACATTGCTCATAAGAGTCAGCGATAGAAGTGCAGAAAGGTTTGCATGATTGTGTACAATGCAGATGGAGAAGTTCCAGTTTTGAATAATTTAAAAACTCAAGTTATTTGGTCTTATCCCCTGTAGCCAGTTAGTGATGTAAAGGATTCTGGCAGATGCCCTCAGATGTAGTGGCTAGAATTATTTAAATGAATAGTTTTGCAGACCCCCAGAAAGCTACCTCATTATTACAGCAGAGTTTGTGCTTTTTCTGCTGATGTTAATCATAATTCGTGTAAATACTTTTCTAAAGTTGTTTGCAGAGCCATCTTGCTTCACCTGACCTGCACTCCTACAGGAGGGGAACTGTCATCATTCTCCAAAGAGGGGAAAGTTTAGTGTAGATTTTTAAAGGTAGGCTCTTGGGATCAAAGGAAGTTGGAAAGTATGGGTGAAAGAACAGGGAAAGGAGTTGAACTGTGGTACTTTGAGTCACCAGAAAACGTGTTTGAGAGGTAGGTTATTAAAGTGGAAAGTTCTGGTTGTGTCATGTGATGCTTTCCTGATACAGGCTCATGGGCTGTTTTGCTAAAGCAGACCTGTGAGTGGACATGTGATCTTTGGAGAGAATATAAGTAGGCCCAACAGACGGTGCTGGTCACTTCACTTGTGTAGTACTGTGCAAAGCTTCCATGGTCTCATGACTTTGCTGATCTTCACTTCATTGAGAGGCACACGGAGAACTTTTAGTTTTCCAGCTGAACTGGTCACTCCTGCTGACTTGTGCTGATTTGACAGAGGCCTGGCTGTCTCTGTGTGATTGTGCCACCACTGTTGATTTATGTGCAGTGACACTGCTGAAGTGGACTCCTGATATCCTAACAACAGAGTTTGGAATTGCCCCCAAAGAACTACTTCTAAACAGGTCCACATTCCCTTGTTCTATTTACCACTTTTCCCCCTATCTTTGGACTATGTGATAGAAGGAGTGGGGTAGTTGAGAACCTTTATTAAAGTAGATTTTGAAAAATCTAAGTTTACAAATCATAGATCAGAATGGTAAGACATTGGTTATAGATGTCCAGCCTGTCATTCTGCCTCATCTGTAATGATAGGAAACAGGGCCACTGGAAGCTAAGGAAGGGTATGACATTTGGTTAGGTCGGTCTCTGCAACTTACAGAGTTCCCAATAGGACTAGCAATTTATAATGTTTCACCTTTTATGTAGAATATGGGGACTTGAATGCAGCTCTTCATGTTAGCAGAGAAAGTGCTCTTATCCCCTAAGCCATTCTTACAGCCCCCTCTTGGTCTCCTATAAAGATGCTGGCCATTTAATTTAGAGCTCACTTCATTTAATCTACTATTATCTCATTGCAACTTGATTTCATCTGTGAACAAGCCATTTCTGAAGAAGTTCTCCTTAAAGATGCTAGGAGTTAAGATTCAAAGCAATCTATGTTTTGGGAAACACAACTTAACCCATATCATGCACTAGGTTTTAGAAAAAGAAAAACTCACTGATTTGGAAAATGTTTTTTTAAAAACCCATCCCTGATAAAGAGTTTGCAACCACATATGCAAATAACTTTTAAAACTCAACAATAAGACAAAAATCCTAAATAAAAATAGGCAAATGGCTTGATGAATACCTCACCAAAGAGGACAGAGACAACAAGCCTGATTATAAAAAGACATTTCCTGTTGTTTATCATGACATAAATGCAAAATATAGCAATGATGAGACAGTGGTTAATCTGTCGTAGTGAGATATGTCATAGTGGTTAAAATTGACAATACCAGAATTGTCGAATGTTGGGAAGGATGGGAGTAAACAGGAATTCTATTATTACCTTTAAGACTACAGAATGGCTTGGTCCTTTAGAGGACAACTGTTTTATACAAAGCTGAACAATGTTCTGCTCCATGGTTCTCCTGGTCATTCAAGTGGATGATACAAAAGTCAACAGACATAAGGAACTCTGCCTTCAGTGCTGTCAAGATGACGCAGTGGGAGAAGTGCTTGCTGTGAAAACCTGAACACCTGAGTCTGGATCCCCAGAGCTCACTTTAATGGCCAGCTGTGGAAGTGTGAATGTGTAACTCAAGGGCTGAGGTCAGGGGTGAGGCACAGAGAGCCAGATTCCATGGACTTGCTGGCCAGTCAGTCCAGTTGAGATAGTGAGCTTGAAGTCCATTGAAGGCTTTGTTTCAAAACACATGATGGACAGATATAGAGAAACTTATATGAAGTCAATATCTGACACACACACAGACAAGCACATATGCATACACATGTGCAGACACACACATCAAACCTGTACATACACACAGACTCATATACCTTACTTCTGCACACACACACGTAAATCATAGTTGCACAGATACATGAACGTGCATATTAACATCATTTCTGCACATGCATACACACAAATGTTTGCATGAAAAAATTGTCACCCTAACAGGAAGCCATCAACATTCCCTTAAATAGCTGAGCAGATTCGGGAGTATCAGTACAATTACATTATCTAGAAATAAATAGATCCTAGTTGTCAGGCTATACAAAGACAGACGTCAATCCTAAATGCATCAGGCAATGCAAAGGGGTACATATCAGTGTGGAAGGCTACATATTGCATGACTCCAATTTTAGAACATTCTAGAAAAGACAAATCTGCCGAGACTTTGGGAAATTCAGTGACTGGCAGGTCTCTTGGAAAAGGGATTAAATTGGTACAGAATATGGGTACTTTTAGGTCAGAGAAACTTCCAGATGATTGCGTAATAATGGACACATGGCACTACCCACAGTGTCCTACTTTGCTTCCGTGCTGTGATAAATAGCATGACCAAAAGTAACCTGGGAAGAAAAGGGGATAGAAAAGAGGTCGAATAATGGATAACAAAATGTAGTTAAAGCACAGGAAGAAGGGCTATAGAGCACGGGTTGCAAGAGTCTGTATTAATTTATCACATATGGAGCTAGAAGACTTGCACATATCTCAGCATGAAGATATGTTTAAGAAGAAATAGATTTCCACTTAGTTCTTGTGTATCAAGTCCATGTGCTAAATTACCTCACTGCACTCTCTACTTACGCACAGTTGTTCTGCTTTACTTAGAAATACAGTGGCAAGACCTGTAATTATACGGATATAACAACCTAACGAGGCCAACAACAGAAAGATCCCACACATCAAATCTGGGATGATGAGAGTGATGAGGTTTTGGTAAAACGAAATGAATGTCTGAGTTCATATTGAAATAGATACATAATTGGGTGGCACATAGAGAGATCTCTCGTGTGCTATTTCCAACAGCATCAAGTATATGCTATTTATAGCAACTTCCTTCCAAACAGTACATTGTAAAGAAAAGAGCAAACATTAACTTCCCAGCCATGAAAATCAATACTGTCTTAACTGGAAGATCAAGGTTAGAATCAGTAATTCTAAGCCCATAGGCACTCTCTCTCCCTTGTATAATGTCACGAGTGGGTTTTAGCTCTGTGCTATAGCCCCTGTCCCCTAAACCCCTAATCTGATTATACCATAAACTGTGAACGTTCCTACAAATGAGCTGAGCAATTACTATTTACAACTGTCTGATGTATCAAAAGCTAAGAGCGGCTTAAAGATTTTTACAAGTAAGAAAACTAAGAAGACATGACTAAATGGAATGTGGTTGCCTGAATGACATTTTGGAACAGAAAACTTAGTGGACACAGCTAAGGAAACCCAAATAAGGAGTATTTTGGTTTATAATTATATATCAATATTAGCTCATTTAATTATAAGAAAAGCGGGGTTGGAGATTTAGCTCAGTGGTAGAGCACTTGCCTAGCAAGCGCAAGGCCCTGGGTTCGGTCCCCAGCTCCGAAAAAAAGAAAAAAGAAAAAAAAAGTAATTATAAGAAAAGTATTATACTGATACAAGATGCTGTTATTAATAAAAATTAGATGCTAGATATATAAGAACCCCTTAGTAATCTTATATTGATCTAAATCTATTGTAAATTAACTAAAGTATGTCCAAACTTATCAAATATAGCACAGACATACAGGAGAGGATAGTTTAAGAATACAAAAAATCTGCATTAGAAATATCTTTTTTTAAATCTTTATTAACTTGAGTATTTCTTATTTACATTTCGATTGTTATTCCCTTTCCCGGTTTCTGGGCCAACATCCCCCTAGCCCCTCCCCCTCCCCTTCTAGATTGGTGTTCCCCTCTCCATCCTCCCCCCATTACTGCCCTCCCCCCAACAATCCCGTTCACTGGGAATTCAGTCTTGGCAGGACCAAGGGCTTCCCCTTCCACTGGTGCCATTACTAGGCTATTCATTGGTAACTATGAGGTTGGAGCCCAGGGTCAGTCCATGTGTAGTCTTTGGGTAGTGGCTTAGTCCCTGGAAGCTCTGGTTGCTTGGCATTGTTGTTCATATGGGGTCTCGAGCCCCTTCAAGCTCTCCCAGTCCTTTCTCTGATTCCTTCAACGGGGGTCCCGTTCTCAGTTCAGTGGTTTGCTGCTGGCATTCGCCTATGTATTTGCTGTATTCTGGCTGTGTCTCTCAGGATAGATCTACATCCGGTTCCTGTCGGCCTGCACTTCTTTGCTTCATCCATCTTATCTAATTGGGTGGCTGTATATGTATGGGCCACATGTGGGGCAGGCTCTGAATGGGTGTTCCTTCTGCCTCTGTTTTAATCTTTGCCTCCCTATTCCCTGCCAAGGGTATTCTTGTTTCCCATTTAAAGAAAGAGTGAAGCATTCGCATAGAAATATTATCTAACTATCCATGTTCATTTTCAGTTAGAAAAGAATACCCAGTAGCTTCAAGAACTTGATGACTAGTTGATGGGAAAAAAGCCCTTCTTTAAAGAAGATCTGAGAGATAGAGAGAGCACAGTGGCTGAGCTGATTTGAGTTTGTGATTTACCCTGCCTCCAGACAACTGAGAGGATCCCATGTCGTCTATTGTATTGTTCTCACTATTTATAATTTGGGGTAGCCATTGCATCTATTTCATGATGCTTCCTGTCCATCTGATGGAGTACCATGTAACATGCAGTGGAATTCCTTTTATTGACCGAGAATGGTCTTGCTATACCAAAGGACAGGACTGGGAGCATGATGGGACAGTGTGAGCTCTGCTGACACCCTGGACATGGATTCTTATCATTACAATTTGGACAACTTGCTGACCAAGTTTCATCTACTTTAAAATAACACAAATAGCACTCCCCCCTTCCCTGAGTTCTTCTAGGCCTCGTTATCAGATGTAAACCACTTTAAGCAATGCCTGGCAAAAGACATCTTTACATTAACTCTTATAATCACAGAGGTGGCATTGCAAAGGACCTCAAGCTAAATAGATAACAGGCTTTAAATGGTTCATGAGCCACAGGGAATTCATTTTGATATATATGCTCAGAGATAGAGACCTACTAGTCAAGAAGTATGTTGCTCATTCTCCTGAATTCTAGCATATCATTGAGGATATATGGAGAGGATTCACTTTCAGAAATTTCCTGACACCTGTTTAGCATTGTCATAAATTTTCTTACTGGAGTTAGAAACTGTGATTACTCCTGCTTCTGTTTACTATGACCTTTGAACCAGGCATCTTTAAAGAGGAAAACTGAATGCTGGCAGCATTGCTAAGCTCTACATAATTCCCATTTTTCCAAGGAGCTGTGAGAGATTGTTTTTCACTATGAGGACTCAAAGTCCTAATACCATTTTTGTTTAATATGAATTTATTTTTAGTAAGTTAAAACACTGAGTTTGAATTAATTTTAATAAATTTTGAGGATTTAATACATGCTCACAATGTAGTTTGATCAGATTCACACCATTCCTCTCCACTCCAGTCTCTCCCAGATTACTGCCTACTTTTTGAATCCCTCCTAAATTCATTACATTTTTCCCACCTTTTTTTGTTTTAGAACCCTCATATAACTTCTGCTTCCCATGCATGTTTATGGGAACATTTCCTCCCTGGAGCATGTTTGATGTGCTGGGGCCATATCCGCAAAGAAAGATGACTCTACCCACGAAACTATCAACTGTCAGTAGTGCTTCTGCTCGGGTTAAGGCCAGGCTTCTCCTTCTTTGTTGACTGGATCTTGTACTGGCTCTGTTCAGGGTCTTCAGCTGCCCTGATCTCATGAATACAGTGGTCCTCTTATGATGAGTAGGCTTTTCTAATCTGGTGCTGATATCTTTCCTTTACAATCTTTCTACCCCTCCTTCCATGATGGTTCCCAACCTTTGGGAGAAGGAAGTATGTGAACATACTTTATAAATATAATGCTCAATAAGCATGGTAATTAAATAATTTAAAAATAACCTCCTCTATATTTTTTCCACTTCTGAAATGCAAAGGTCAAAGCTAATCTGTTTGGGGGTGCCAAGCAACAGAAACTTGGGAGAGCTTTATGATTAGCAACCCTAGGAGGAAGTTACCCCAAACTTGGAAGTCTTTTTGATGCTCTCATAAAAGAATATTCCTCCCACTCCTTCCGTAAAAGCTCAACTCCAAACATCGTAGTCCCAAGTTATTCCCAAGTATTCAGACATGCTTGTGCCACCCTTCAGTTCTGCCTTGCACCTGGTGTATGAATTATGGGAGGTGTTGTCAGTGTTCTTTTGTGTGGTTCTTGGAGATAGGAAGGGATGCAAAGAGTTGATAATCATTAAGGTTATCAGTTTTAGTTGCAGACTCCAAGTGAGTCCTTTGATTTTACCAACTACCCAATATTCAGAAATCCATCTGATCTATAGTATTCCTAATTCCCACTTCAAAAATTATGAGGATTTCATCCAAAACAAATGAAATGCTTGGCATGGTGCCTGGCGGACAGCAGGCTTTGATTGAAATTAGTTTTCATTTACAGTGATTAGCAGTAAATATATGGAATGCATTTGAAAAACTTATTTTATTTTATTTGTGTGTGTATGTGTGTGTATGTGTGCATGTGCGTGCATGTGTGTGTGTGTATGTGTGTGTGTGTATATGTGTGTGTGTATGTGTGCGTGTGTGTGCATGTGTGCGTGTGTGCGTGTGTGTGTGTGTGTGTGTGTGTGTGTGTGTGTGTGCGTGTGTGTATGTGTTTAGGATTATGTGAACCACATACACTATACATGACCAAGTTAGATCAAAGAACATTTGATCTCCTGGTACTAGAGTTACAGTCAATGATATGGGAGCGGGAATCTGAACCCAGATCCTCTATAAAAGCAGGAAATGCTCTTAGTTACTGAGCCCTTTCCTTGATCCCTGCAGTGCAGTTTTTACAACTTGACACAAATTCTTTGAGGATTTATTTTCATATTTCCTTTGAAAATTTGAGGCTTAATAAAAACTGTACTTTTCACAAAGAACTACCTGAAATAGAAGAGCATGTGAGATGAGTCACCGGCATCCGGTTCCTATTTACCTAACTGAGTCCTGGTTAGGGATGGAGACGGGAGGAAGCCTGAAGCTGAGGATGAATGAGCACAAGCTCTGCTCTGACCTACTTTGGACATTTGGCTAAAGCACTTCACACTGGGCTTTTTAACCTTCTAAACACTTGAAATGGGGGACCCCTCCTCTCACTACTGTCACTAAATGTCACTAGCAGTTCTTCCCTTAGATAAAATGAGAATTAACAGGCATGCTCGTGATTGACACTGTTTTGTTTTTAACTCATTACCTCGCCTTTGTCCTGTAGCTTTGATGGAAACACTTTACTGTACAGAGCACAGCTAGAGCAGAAATCTTACCTACTTCCTCTACTAGGTTGTCTTGTTATTCCTGAGTGTACAGAACACATTCCTCCATATCTAAAATGATTTAACCACCATTTCCACTAGGTCAGCTAGACACATTGCTAAAAAGCAAATAGGAACACTGGTCATCTACTTCCCTTGGCTTTTGCAGAATGTTTTGTATTCAAGAGGGGTATAGTGGTAATTGTTATAGCTTTTAGCACTTACTGAGTTCATAATATGTCTCACACAATGTAGTCAATGCTTTATAAATGCTTCAGTCCTTGATATCAACATTTAAAAAACACATTACTACTGCCATTTTATAGATGAGCATCAATGTGCTTGCTTTCTAATTTAGGTACTTTAAGAAATGGTAAGCTGTTCCGAATGACAAAAAAGCAAAACAAAAACAAACAAACAAACAAAAAAAAACAGAATAGTGAAAACTATCCTCAACAGTAAAAGAACTTCTGGGGGAATCACCATCTGTGATCTCAAGTGGTGTAACAGAGCAGTAGTGATAAAAACTGTATGGTATTGGTACAGAGACAGGCAGGCAGATAAATGGAATAGAACTGAAGACTCAGAAATGAAGCCAGACACCTATGATTACTTGATCTTTAACAAAGGAGCTAAAGCCGTCTGGTGGAAAAGGATAGCATTTTCAACAAATGGTGCTGGTTCAACTGGATGTCAGCATATAGAGGAATGCAAATCGACCTATTCTTAATGCCCTGTACAAAGCTCAAGTCCAAATGGATCCAGGACCTCCACATAAAACCAGATACACTCAAACTAATAGAAGAAAAAGGGGGAAGAGCCTCGAACACATGGGAATAGGTAAAAATTTCCTGAACAGAACACCAGTGGTTTATGCTCTAAGATCAAGAATTGACAAATGGGACCTCATAAAACTGCAAAGCTTCTGTAAGGCAAAGGACGCTGTCATTAGGACAAAACAGCAACCAACAGAGTGGGAAAGGATCTTTACCAATCCTGTATCCGATAGAGGGCTAATATCCAATATAAACAAAGAATTCAAGAGGTTCGACTCCAGAGAATCAAATAACCCTATTAAAAATGGGGTACAGAGCTAAACAAAGAATTCTCAGCTGAGGAATATTGAATGGCTGAGAAGTACCTAAAGTAATATTCAATATTCTTAGTCATCAGGGAAATTCAAATCAAAACAACCATGAGATTCTACCTCACACCAGTCAGAATGGCTAAGATAAGAAATTCAGGTGACAACAGATGCTGGCAAGGATGTGGAGAAAGAGGAACACTCCTCCATTGTTGGTGGGATTGAAAGCTGGTATAACCACTCTGGAAATCATTCTGGAACTTCCTCAGAAAATTGGACATAATAGCTAGAAGTTGGAAAGAACCCAGATGCCCTTTAACAGAGGAATGGATACAGAAAATGTGGTACATCTACACAATGGAGTACTACTAAGCTATCAAAAACAATGACTTCATGAAATTCATAGGCAAATGGATGGAACTAGAAAATATCCTGAGTAAGGTAACCCAATCTCTCTCTCTCTCTCTCTCTCTCTCTCTCTCTCTCTCTCTCTCTCTCTCTCTCTCTCTCACACACACACACACACACACACACACAGTATTCACTCACTGATAAGTGGATATTAGCCCAAAAGCTCAGATTACCCAAGATATAACCCACAGACCACATGAAGCTGAAAAAGGAAGACCAAAGTTTCGATTCTTCAGTCCTTCTTAGAAGGGGGAATAAAAATATTCATAGGAGGCGATATGGAGGCAAAGTTTGGAGCAGAGACTAAAGGAAAGGCCATCCTGAAACTGCCCCACTTGGGGATCCAGCCCATATACATACAACCAACAAACCCAGACAATACTGCTGATGCTAAGAAATGCATGCTGACTGCAACCTGAAATAGCTGTCTCCTGAGAGGCTCTGCCACAGCATGACAAATACAGAGGTGAATGCTGGCAACCAACTATTGAATTGAGGATGGGGTTCCCATTGGAAGAGTTAGAGAAAGCATTGAAGGAGATGAATGGTTTTACAACCCCATAAGAACAATGCCAACCAACAAGAGCTCCGGGAGACTAAACCACTACCCAAAGAGTACATGAACAGACCCATGGCTCCAGGTGCATGTGTAGCAGAGGATGGCTTTGTTGGACACCAATGGGAGGAGAAGCCCTTGGTCCTGCCAAGTCTGGACCCCCCAGTGTAGGGGAATATCAGGGCATGGAGGTGGCAAGGGGTGGGTGGTTGGGAGAAAGGGGATAACATTTGAAATGTCAATAAAAAATATCCAATAAAAAAAGAAAGTCAAGCTGTACTTCAAACTTTAATCTTTGATCGTTGCACCCTCCCCTCCTACTCTTGACTACCTAGTGTTTGGAGGCACTGAAGCGGCCACTAGCTTCACAGACACACACACACACACACACACACACACACACACACACACACACACACGGCGCCTTCATAATAAGAGCTTACTGAATGCAGTGATGTTCTTTAGCTGAACATACATAATTAATTTTCTCGCAAATCAATTTAACAGTTAAATAATGCAGTACCAGCTAATGGGCTCTTGGCTGGCTAAACATTGCGAGAAATACTGCCCCGTATACTCACCCTAAAGAATGAAGATGAACAACTCGCCTGGTTACGTAACACTGTTCAACAACATAAATAAAAGACTCCTCTTGTTTTGGCAATTGTTCTGTACTCTTCTAAGCTTTTGCTAATTCAGACTTCCTCCAATCTAACAGATGCCAGCAGTTTAAAAGCAGCTCAAAAACTCATATTTATATCTGGTGCTCAGTCTTGAATAAAATGGGCCTGCAAATGCACAGGGAGATGGGGGAATGCATAACTTAAAAATGGAATTTATTTCCAGACTTCTAAACACAGATTTCCAATAAATGTCCACTTAGAGAACCATTTCATTAAGCTAACTGCAGCCAAAAACAAGTTCCCTGGTGTTCCTTTGAGAATTTTATTTTCTAAAATGAATCATTACTTTTCGATGTTTTGGCTTGACAATCCCCCCCACCCCCCCTCAGTTGTGTAATTTTGAGTTGTCGCTCAAATTGCTTGTATTTCAAGAGAACTGTTCTGAGACATTTCTGCTTTGGAATGAGACTGCTAATATGGTGGCATGGGTTTGGAGAAGTCCCCAAGCCACTAAGGTGCATTGCTTTGTCCTTTATAGAACTGGAGAGAGTCTTGGCTTCCTCATTCCAATTAAGCTTTAGCAGACCCTGAAGACTGATTCTGGGGGTGCCTGAAATGAACTCGTAATGAACAAGATGGATAACAGTGGCCATAAGAGGAGGCCAAGGAAATGAAAGTCAGGCCGCTGTGAAGCTTCCTTCCATCTGTGGTTTGCAAAATAATCCCACTATTTGCAAGCCAGTTCTTAACCACATGAACCCCATCCCCAAGTATAGATATGAAGACTACTCACAAAATACTAATGGAACTGGAAGGATTTTGAAGCAAAGTACCAGAAGAAGAATTTCTAACATATGAACGCCATGTAGGCAAAGGACATTTGAGAACAACTATTTCAAATTCAGTGCACGCAAGGTCATCAGGCTTTCCTATCTTTGGTTAAATACTCACACTCAAAGAAAGAGCTATTGTGTTTACTTAAAGGTGCTATCATGAAACAGATCTGCTAATGAGCAGGGAACCCCCCCCCCAGTTAAGTACTGCATGCTTTCATGTCTGATTGAAAGATACTCAATGTGGTAGGCATATGTTAATTATAGCTTCAAAAATATTAGATACAATAATGATGATGACAAGACACATGGTGTCATTAACATCATTTACTTTATCCTTGATAGGGTGCTATGGTAACTCAAATAAGTGATCATTTCAATTTCAAGGCAACAGTAAAAGGAGTATCATTATTAATAACAGCAAGTACTAACCTTTGTAGGTTTCTTACCTTAGAATGACATACGAAGAACATTGCAGGGTTATAAGTGGGTACTGCAATCATCCCCAGATTTTAACTCTGATAAGCAACGGGTGGGCAATTTATTCAAGTTTCAAGGCCAGCAAAGATCTCAATTCATCCATTTGACTCCAAGGTCTGACCTTTCCAATACTCTGTTGTCCACTCTCTTGCACTGTTCCTTGGAGGTAAGTTAACCGTGCTTCAAATACAAAGTGTCAAATACAAAGTGTCTCCAAACTGGGCCCTTGACAGATCAAATCTTAGTCAGGGAAGTCAAGTGTGCATTCCTTGATTTATTATCCGGGGTACCTAGGACCAGGCATAGAATTAGTCATAACCCAATGTAAAAATGGTACTCTGAGAAAAACTAAAGACAATGATGACTATCTCAAGGGCCAGACTTCTGAGAATGTGGCCATGAACCATGAAACATTGGTGGCTTCCTCTCTCCTTCATTTTGGTATCCTTGGCAATGATATCTGAAGGGATATGACTTTTTGAAGATAAATGGAGTATTGATGTTTTCAATGTCTTCTATTCATATTTATCATTTTTATTTCTGAATTTAAATTTTTTTACATGTATTAGTGTTTTGCCTGCATCTGTTCAGGGAATAAGAGGACATTGTATCTCCTATAAGTGGAATTTTAGGTACTTGTGAGCCACCATATGTGCTGGAAATCAAACCTGGGTTCTTTACAAACAAGCTTATGCTCTAAACCACGAAGTCAACTCTCTAGCCCCAACAAGTGTCTTTCTTGAAAACTGAACTTTAGATTACGTTTGCTTTGGACAGAAAGTAGAATGTGTATTTTTGTATGTTATACATAACACCACCCTTTATTTTTTATTTTCTAACGCATACTTCTTTCAGAGTTGACTTTACATAATATAAATCTTCCCTCAGTAGGGTTTTTATATCACCACGAAAACCTTCCTAGTATTATTGAGGATAATAATATTTATTGCATACATATGACTCTTACACTTAATTCCTGCAATGTCTACTCCTAATTACCAATCATTATCCTTATTTACAAAAAAAAAACCTTAGGTCTAGAGAAGGTCTGATGTTTTTGTCTAACATGACAAGGCCAATTGATTTAAGAAATTAATATCTTCTACTTAAAGAGGGCTTGGGGCAGTTAGCCCAAAGTGGCATACTTCTAAGTTAGTTGCTGACTCCACTGTATTGATGATGTAAGAGTTCAGAAATTGCAACTAAGTCAGTTTTCTCTAGAGGAATTCATAGGTCAGATTTCTATTCATAAGGGCAAGTATTTTATCTCTGAATATTCTATGCAAGAACACCAGGAAACCTTTGAGGGTCCCATAGTTAGGACTACTATGTTTCTTTAGAGCTATTTCTTTACTTGTCATTGAAAGAAACTTGTCATTATTCTATCGACAGGTTCCATTATGTTCGATACAGGAAGACAACTTGCAGTGTTGTTCCTAGGTAAGGAACTTGTTTCAGACTAGTTTTTCTAGGTTCTAGTGAGCACTATTTAAATTCTTTTAAAAGAAGAAAACATAGGACTCAGCAAAAGGAGGGGGGTTTCTGATCACTTTGTAGTGACCTCTGAGAGACACACTGCCCCAAGAGGCCAGGTGGATTTGATGGTGGAAGCCAACTTTGATTTTAGATATGAAGATTTATCCAGTTCTGATAACTGACATAGACCACATTTTCATGCTTAGAGATTTATTCTAAGTTAGACATTTGGACTTATCCAGAGCCTCTGTAGCATTGTATCACTGAGGGAAATTATACACATTTGTAATCTGAATTGTTAAGATTATAGCCTGGAATCTCAATTTGCTGCTTTCTAAGTCTGGCATGTCTTGGAGCAAGCCCAGCATTGTAACCCTCAAAGAACAATGCAGAGTGGAGAAATGAGAGGAGAATTCTGATTTCCTTTGAGCCTCTGGATCTTACTGCCTTAACAGTAAACACCCTGGGAAAGCTGTAGCATGTGAAATGATCAGTTTCTCCTCTTCCCTCCTAAAGCCACATCAGGTTAGGCTGTCATCATTTGCAATTATAATTATTCCAAGTAACCCAGCAAATCTGCAAAGATTTGTGCTCTCTCTCTCTCTCTCTCTCTCTCTCTCTCTCTCTCTCTCTCTCTCTCTTTCTCCCCTTCTCTTGCGAGAAGTACATCTGTAAGAGGTTCTGATAATAAATTGAAAGCTGGAAAACATGTCTTATTCTTGCTTTCCTCATCGACACAGAAATAGTAGATCCAAATGGCAACATTTCCATACTGTCAACAAACATACAAACACACATGCCTTCTTATGTATATAAATATGCAGTCACCCTGAGCTTAGATGCCTGGCCATGCAGCTAATGCATAAAAAGAATCACTACTGTGTTTAAAGCTGCTGGTGAGACTTTGTTTCTTTTTTAACAACACAAGAAACTGTTTCCAGTTTCATCTTTACAAATTGCTCTCAATTGTGACATTTATCTTTCATCCCAATCAAGTGTAATTTACCAGAAAGATTGCAGAGTGTGTCTGTATTTAAAATGTGGGGGGTGTGGAGTGGGGGTTATAACAATCTTTTCTACACCAAAATTCTTTGAGGCCAGCAAGGCCCAGACAAGCTCATCAGTTTATAATGGCTCCCTTGAACCTCATCTGCCTCTAAAGTCAGATGAGCAGTTGATGGGAAGTTTTGCTGGGCTGCTTCAGAGAAAATCCATCAAAATGATTTCAGAGTCTGGGGCTGTGTTGGACTTCAGGCCTTTGACTGAAAACCACATGTTAACGTAGGATAATTCAATCACTCAGTTAGGGATGGAGATGCAAAAGGGCAGGAAGGGAGTTCTCAGACTATGGTAGGATGACACCCTTGGCTTCTTCTCATCCAGCAGTTGCCCAAACCTGATCTCAATAACGAGCTTTCTCCTTAGCTCAGGAAGGACAGAGAGTCTGTTTTCCCCTTAAAATATATTTTTCCATTAAAAAAGTTGTTTACTAATTCAAGGTTGTGTCCTACCAATTCTTTGGTTTAAAATATGTTTACTTTTAATAAAACAATGAAGATATTGAATCATACTTTTAAAATGTATCGAATAGAAAAAAGTACCTTAAAAATTTACCAGCCTTATGTGATCTGGCAACTAATCATTATTCTTGGCAGTGATGACAATATGGATTTTAGGCAGTTGCATTTATAGAAAGCTGTCTACACACTTAGAAGGCACTATATTAAATGCTTTGTGTATTCCAGCCTCACTCAACACTGGCATTTACAGCCTGCTACTATCTACCGTTTACGGGTTAGCGAATAAAACACTTGGAAGTCAAAGAAACTTGTGTAGGATCACACTGTCATAAAGAGGAAGGCTTCACTGTTTCTGTACAAATGATCGTGTCCTTCAGAACACTAAGAGACCTGCCATTCAGAATCAGGAAAAGTGATGTCTGGAAGCTTTTCAGAGAGTTTCCGAACTACACCTGAGAATGATCGCTAGCTGATACTGACAAAGCAATGGAGGAATTTATTGGCCTGTTATTCTGCAAAGTTATAGGTGTAGCAATGCTGAATAAGAAAGAGCTGCAGGAACTGAGAAGTCCTTTCTAATATTATGGATAATAAAATTGTAACCCACTCAGCATTCTGGATAATTGGACAGCAGGCTTTCGGGGGAGAGCACTCTCTCCTATATTTCACTGACATCGTGTTTTCTTCTGGGTAAGAAAGAACAGGGCTTTCTCCTCCCACCTTGTCTCGTCTCTTACTTCTCAGAAAATTACTCTAGGATAAATTCTTTCAACTTCAAGAGATTGTCAAATCTCTGGTTTTCCTTATAATTCCAGGCCAAATACCCAAGAAAAGCAAGAAACAAATGCATCACAAGGAGATTTTATTTTGCCACTAAGTATACCACAGCCTGGTTACATACTTTAGTTTAAATGTGTTACCCAAATTCACATCTTTCATCTTTGAAACCTGACCACTGATGTAGAAACTGGACTAGAAAAACTGTTTAGATTATGAAATGTCTTTGAGAATGGGATAATACTGTTATGAAGGTGATAAGTGGGTCCTTATTAAAAGGTGATATTTTGTCATCTATCTATCATCCATCTATCATCTATCTATCTATCTATCTATCTATCTATCTATCTATCTATCTATCTATCTTTCTATCTATCTATCACTCTCCTTCACTTTCTTTATGCTGGTTCTTACCCTAGGATGATGTAATGAGAAATTATTTGCCCAACACTAACCCTTTGATTTTAGAATATCATAGCTGTATAAATTTCTAGTCATTATCAATTTCCTAGTCCTATAATAGCAGCCTACTAAGCACCAAGACAACAGGGCAGCCTACAGTTAGTAGAAAGAGTTCTCTGTGTCTCTCAAGATCTTGAACTCTCCATATTCAACTCACTTAGGTGGGTCCCACTCCTTCAGTGAAAATGGCGTCTGTGATTTGCTTCTAGCTGATGGAAACCCACTAGATTACTGGATTGTTAGAGTATGATCACTTTCTTTGCAAGGACTTTCTCCCAGCCTGGCTTTAGATAGCAAGCTGAACTGTAGTGAAATACCTGCAGGAAGGAACTGTGAACTGTGGCCCATAACTAGGAAAATATATCCATATTCTTGCAGTCTTCATAGAAATAAATTCTGCAAATAAGTAAAGAGCTTGGAAAGAGATCCTTCAGTTCTGATGAGTTCCTGGCCCTAGTTAACGTCTTGATTGCAACCTTGTAGACATCTATGTGGAACTTCCCACTAGGCTTTGTGTGTTCTTAGGTACAATGCTGCTAATTGTTACCAAGAAATAGATAAGGAAAATAATGGGTTGTGGCTTCAAAGGGGATTGACATTCTCTGTGACTAGGAGAACCCAATGGAGGGTCAGATTTTGGAGAAGAAGAAAACAAGATGAGTTAGAATTCCACATGCTGGTTTTGGGGTGGCTGAGTTCCCAAATGAATGATGTGTTGGGGATGAAAGACATTAAGTATTAGGGGACACAGTGAAAATGTAGAACTGGGGGACCTTAGTTCTTGCAACTAGGGTTCCTTAGAATCAAAATCTCATGGGAGTGAGGTTACTGGCAGTGAGCTGGGATAAACACTTGTGTGTGACAGGAAATTCACAGACTCTGGAGGAGCATGTGAGTACAGTGTGGATACAGGAATGACTTCTGCTGACTCCTTGTATACGTGCTGAAGCTGACATGGGCTAGACAACAGAGACAACTTCATACTCCTCCACTGTCACACAGCTGTGCTGGGAATGTGTGACCTTGAGTTAGTTAGTTTGAGTTAGTTGTCACACAGCTGTGCTGGGAATGTGTGACTCTTCACTTGAAAAGAATACCCCGAGAGTGGTAAGAGCCTGGGTGTTTTAGTTGGCAGCACTCCCTGTAGCTGGACATATAGGCTCATCAATGGTCAAGAGAACCTGGGTCTCTGTGACATGCTACATATCAGTTGCTGGAGCTATGGCTGTGGCAGAGTCTTCTTAGGTAGGGAACTGAAAAGAAAAAGGGAGGTATGGAGTCTTGATGAACACTGGGGTCATTTTGTGATGAATGAGGAGAGATTGATGAAGAGTGAAGTAAATGCATCTTTAAGTTTTATGGAAGATGAGCAATATTTTAAGGTTTTAGTAGAGAGTGGTAAGCCAAATGGGATTTATATAGTTTACTTGTATCCAATTTGATATCATATACATTCATATTTTAAAAGTAAAAGTGAATGGCATTTCCTAGTATATGGGGCAGTATTCTTTCTAACTGACAAAGAGCTCCCTGTTTGTCCTCACAACTCTGTAAATTTTACTGAGCATGTAGTAAGAATCATATACTGCCATGTCGATTCCTTATTGTTGGGTCACCAAAGTCTTCCTTGTCTTTTTTTCTTAAACTTTCATTTTTTGGATATGAAATCATGCTTCATTCTTCCAGACCTGTTTCCTTAACTTCTGAATCCATGCTGTCCTTTGTAGCATTCTGCAGAGTTAATATTACTCACTTATGAATTTATAAATTAGCCCCATGTTGGATGGCTCTCTTCCTTTGAAACTCCCAGGGTTCATGAGATTGCATTTTACATGGTGTCTACCACCTTCACCAGTGAACTTATTAGCTACTATTTGTCAAATATTGTGGGGAAACCATATCCTTCACTCCAAATTCACATTTTGAAGTGTTAAACATCAATATCTCAGGAAGCAAATATATTTGGAGATAGGGTCTTTAATTAAAGTGGATTAAGTTTATACTAGTATGATGTCTTCAATATGGCAAATGTCTATATATGAAGAAGAGTGAGAATAAGCCATAAATGAAAATACTGACCAGGCACATGAAGGCATAAAAGAAAACATCTATTTTCAAGCCAATAAAAAGAATTCAGAAAAAAACTAAACCTGGTTATTCCTTGATCTTGGACTTTTAACCCAAAGAACTGTGAAAAATGCTTTCCTATAAGCCACTTAGTCTTAGTTTAAAAAAATAGCTTTAAAGGTTCATTTTTATTTTATGTTTATGAATGTTTACTTGCATATACAAATACTTTTGTGCCTGATGCCTTCAGATGGCAGAAGAAGATATCAGGTCTCCTGGAACTAAAGTTACAGGGAATGGTGAGCGCTAATGTAGAGTCCTGGGAATTGAACTCTGCAGGAGCAATGAGTGCTCCAAACCTCATGGCCATCCCTCTAGTCACTACGGTAATGTTTTATGCTTACTCTAGCAAAATCCCATACTGGATCCTTGATTAAAGATAATCTTTCACACTGGTCTCTCTTCAACTATTTTTTTCCCATTGTTTTCCACATGTCAAATGACAGCTTTCTTTTTATAAGATTTTACTCGATGGACGTCATTGTATTTTATTTCTCCTTTTTTTTTTTTTTTTTGGAAGGGGATATCTCAGTCTGGCTTGAAGTGTAGACTATATGATATATGCAAACACATTTTATTGTTTTCAGAAACATTATTTATTACTTCCTGCAGCCTGATGACAATGGCATAACCTTTCTTGCCAAGGTGCCCGGTTTTTAACCTCTGCATTTGTGCCTGTGCCAACATCCATATAACCCTCTCCAATATTTGCACTGATGCTGTTGATGAGTAAAGGGGAGAACCTATTCCAGCAGCCATGGGGTCCATAAATTTCAGTGAGCTCCTTATTTTCTTTTCTGGTGCATAATGTGGTTCTAGAAAATTATCGTTTAATCAGCAGTAATGACTCTCATATTTCTGCAGCACTGCTTGTTAATCTTCCTGCCTAGTAGAGAGAAAAGGTCTTCAGCAATGCGAACACAATGTAGGCTGAGAAACAGAGCAGTGCAGAAAGAAGACAGGTTACCACTTTCTTCTGTCTTGCATATTGATAGCCCCAACAGTCATAGAGACAAAATAATTACTGTGTCCCACCCACATGCACTAAGTCCAACACTCCACTGAGACGCAGTCAAATAAGGAAGTGGTTTGCTTGGTTTGCTAATGTTATAAAATCCCAAACATTCTGCCCCTTGGTCTGTTTGTGTCTTCACACCATTAAGTGGCCAAGGTCTCCTCATCATGGCACCTGTCTCTGCCCTGGTCATACATCACTGTCCTGGTTCACCATGCTCTGGTCACAGTGTTCTTTTGCCTCCTTGTTAACTCCATCCAGTTCATTCCTGCCTCTGGCCTTTTATGTTTACTCTTGGTTCTAGCTGTGATCATGTTCCCAGTGTCTCTTGTCTGATAATTCTGGATTTTAGGGCATATTTTATTGACACATTCCATATAAGATTTTTCCTTACTACCCCAAGAAATCTCCACAATTGATCCCTTAATGTCTCCCTAAAAATTAGTAACATTTATCTTCAGACCACTAGTCACAAGGACCTGTATGCTTGTAATGGATAACTTGTTAGTTTCTTCATAATGTTTGGAAGGACAAAACCAAGGCGATTCAGACTATGGTGCATGTGGGTTGAGAGCTTGTTGCAAAAGACATTTTTACACCCCGCCTCTGCCGCCTTCAGTAATTTATCACTCATTGCTTGTTCTCTGATCCTCTATCTACCAGGAAGGAATATCTAAAGGATGAAGTTATCTCTCTTGGCCATTTCCACTGACATAATCCTGGAAAACAAAATTTAAGATATCCTTGCCAGTTTATATTCAGGCCATCCCCATCAGCTGGTCTCTAAAATACTTACCCACACTCCGACAAAGATCCATAAGTAACTTCTGGCTCTGTGAGCCAACCTTTATTGTGCTACTAATTGCTATGTGTGCCCCATGCAGTGCATGTCTATGTAATATTGGCCTCTTAGCACTCTACAGAAGAGCCTCAGTCCCGACCTAATTCTCTCTTCTTTTCTACTTGACTGCCTCTGACATACTTTAAATTTGTTTGCTTTCTTTTCTGTGAATTATTCACAGAATTCCATAAAGAATAAATGGAAATATGTACTCTACAAAAGCAAATAATAAAATTTAACATCTCAATGGAAGATCTATGTATCTACCAGTAATATACATATACCTGTTTATGTGTGTATAACATCTAGCCTCTAGAAGCTATTGAGTATTAATGATGTTTTGGTCACAAGTCCAAATGTGACATACATATTTACTTCAACATTATGGTGGATCAGAAATATAACGGAACAAGTCCGATGACCAATGACAGGGGCAAAATGAAGACTTGAATTTATACAATTTTATTTCAGAAGCATATTGTATTTATTACTACCCCCATTTATTCTACATTGGCATATTTTGTTAAATACCTGTTAACTCTTTGTGCATGAATCATGCAATTATAATAATATGTTTATGTCCTTCATTAAACTACATATACCTAATATGTACCAAATTACAGTGTCACATTTAAGAACTACTATGATGGGTTCTTCCTGTTTGGCCGCCATTGGAGAGCTGCAGCCATGGCCCTGTGCTAGCCCATGGCCGTGGACCTCAACAAAGGCCACAGAGTGATGAAAAACGTCAGCAAGCCGAGATATAGCCGCCGCCAAGCGGCTCACCAAGCACACCAAGTTCGTGTGGGACATGATCCTGGAGGTGTGCAGCTTCGGGCCCTATGAGCGGCGCGCCATGGAGCTACTCAAAGTGTCCAAGGACAAGAGAGCACTCAAGTTTATCAAGAAGAGGGTTGGACACACACATCCGAGCCAAGAGAAAGAGGGAGGAGCTGAGCAACGTGCTGGCAGCCATGCGGAAGGCGGCCAAGAAGGATTGATGACCCCTCCCCCAATAAAAGATGGTTCTTAAAAAAAAAAAGAACTACTATGATCGATTTGCATAATCTGATGGGTTAATATAATTTTCCCATATAGCAGTAATTATTTAATATGCTCTCAAAGTTGGTATATAAATCTAAAGGTCTTACTTCTACACCTAAACAGGCCTTGTGACCTCCATATTATCTTACAGCTAAAGACTGAAATGTTAAGGGTTTTCATCCAAATCAAGTTTAACTGTATCATGGTCCTGATACATCCTAGACACATCTGTCAAGTAAGCTAGACTCTGAAGGAATCACTGCCTTCACCTGTCATTGGTGGCTTATCTGGTGTGAATAAGCATTGTTCACATCTTGTCAGGAAAGACCACACAACAGTCTAAGAGATTGTAATATATATCAATGCAGTTGTATTTTTTATTCGCAGGTGAAAGTATGTGATTTTAGGAAGACAAGGCAATAAATGTGGTCATTTAAAGTTATAAAATAGGACATTTGATATTTCTGGACATAGAAAACAGCTTCTCTTAGACTTAGATTCCAAATACTTTAACAACTGAATGGAGACTCCACAGAGGAAAACATCACCAGATAAACTTAATGTGACAAGAGAAATAATTCCCAAGGATTTCAATGGGAATTGAATTCACTTTGCTGTGCCTCTCAAGTCTTTAATGAAGTAATAATGTCAGGTACTCTTTTTATTATTATTATTATTATTATTATTATTATTATTATTATTATTAACTTGAATATTTCTTATATACATTTCGAGTGTTATTCCCTTTCCCGGTTTCTTATATACATTTCGAGTGTTATTCCCTTTCCCGGTTTCCGGGCAAACATCCCCTTCCCCCTCCCCTTCCTGATGGGTGTTCCCTCCCCACCCTCCCCCATTGCCGCCCTCCCCCAACAGTCTAGTTCACTGGGGGTTCAGTCTTAGCAGGACCCAGGGCTTCCCCCTTCCACTGGTGCTCTTACTAGGATATTCATTGCTACCTATGAGGTCAGAGTCCAGGGTCAGTCCATGTATAGTCTTTAGGTAGTGGCTTAGTCCTGGAAGCTCTGGTTGCTTGGCATTGTTGTACATATGGGGTCTCGAGCCCCTTCAAGCTCTTCAGTTCTTTCTCTGATTCCTTCAGCAGGGGGTCCTATTCTCAGTTCAGTGGTTTGCTGCTGGCATTCGCCTCTGTATTTGCTGTATTCTGGCTGTGTCTCTCAGGAGGCGATCTACATCCGGCTCCTGTCGGTCTGCACTTCTTTGCTTCATCCATCTTGTCTAATTGGGTGGCTGTATATGTATGGGCCACATGTGGGGGCAGGCTCTGAATGGGTGTTCCTTCAGTCTCTGTTTTAATCTTTGCCTCTCTCTTCCCTGCCAAGGGTATTCTTGTTCCCCTTTTAAAGAAGGAGTGAAGCATTCAATGTCAGGTACTCTTAAAACTTACACAATTAGCATGGAATTTGTGGGGTAAGACCTCCAAGCCATAGAGTCATAAAGGATGTTTGTGGGGAGAAGATGGCGAGGTTTCATCTGAAGAATATCTTTATATTCTAATTATGAAAGTCAGCTAAGAAAATAAAACACTAAAAGTTCTCAACTTGTATCAGTAAATCTTCTCACATAAACATGGGTTCAAGTATGGTTCTTTCTAAATATTTAATTTTAGAGCATCATAGTCTAGGGACCCACATAATCATGAGCTCATGCCCAACTAGGAGATGCAATCTGGACCTACATGGAAAACAAAAACTTAATTGTTAGTCTCATGCTTTCTTCAAATCCTAAAGAAATGCAATTGACAATGTAATTTTTTTCTTCAATGGCATTCTTATTGTGCTCAGTGGTCCTAATCTGTTTGTTAGCAGAGCTTACCTGTGGAATGCTCTTCTCTGGGTATCACATGGCCATTGTTGTCTTGAAATCAGAGCAGAGGTGACCTTCACAAGATGTATTTCACTGAAATTCTCATAAGAAAGGCTGATGACCTGCCCCTCTCTAGAAGATATATAGCAGTTGATGATTTCTTGGCTGGTGCGACTTAGTCTTTGGTCATATTATTTGATTATTTGCCTCTAAATTGCCCAAGTAGCATCTGGTCCATGATTTTGACATATTCTATACACATGAACAACAAGCTAACCTCAGGTAGAATGATTACCATGGTCTTTCATTGGTAATTGATCTATCCTGGAGTAAATATGCACCCTTCATGTTTCTCCAGGAAAGACCACACAACAGTCTGTTTCTAATGTGTTTCTTTAGAGGGATTTCTTTAATTTCAACAAATTGTCATCTAATGCACACACACACACACACACACACACACACACACACACACACATATATAGTGGCAAGACATATGTTACATTATTCTTTTATCTATTTTTAGACATGTAAAGTTTATTTTTCCTAAACCAACAGTGTATCTATCAAATAGTAAGTCATTTATTTCTCTTCTCTGGCTGGAGTTATTCCATTTATCTCAGATACTTTCAACAGAAACTATCTTTTAAAACATAAGTATTTTTTCTGAATATTGAGAAAAGGTAAAACAAAACATTTACAGCCAACAAACTACAAAGAAATACAAAGAAGCATGTTTACTGAGTACTTACTTCGTGCTGGGAAGGACACTTAGTTGTTTGCAGGTATTATCTAACTTAATCTTCCCAATAAGTGCAGGGAAATACATTTAATTTCAAAAATGAGGAAAATCAAAACACAAAGCTTAGATAGCTTTGCCCAAGATTGCACAGATGGCTTGGGGCAGAGCTGGCAGTTGGGCCCAGGCCATCTATATCCCATATGGAAAGCATCACCTGAATTTCTTGTTATTGATGCAGACTTTTGCTAAAACAGGACCAGAAAAATCTCCATTTTTAGAAAGCAGAATTGATGGTGCTTCTTACATTTTGACATGCAGGAGAATCAACTAGAGAGCTAATTTAAACACAAGTTCCTGTGCACCACCCCAGAGATGCTGATTCAGGCAGTCTGGCATGGGACCCAAGATTGTGCATAGATAACAAGCTCCCAGGTGATGCTAATATTTGGGGCCAGATTTGGAATAAAAAACTTCTAAAATTTTGTGATTTGAGTGGTGAGGGTCATTCTAAGAACAGAGAACCTAGTCTTATCCTCAAATTATATGCATAATTATTTGGTGATCCTGAGATTAATATATCTGGGAAAGTTGTCCCAGGGTCCGATCAAAGATCAGGAAAGTTTTAAGGAGGAATTAGGAAGTATCAGAGGTCAGTCATCGAATTCTGAGGGATGAGAGGGGAAACAAAGATCAGCTGAGAACTTAAGGGATGCACTTCTAACCCAAGGGTTGGAGGTCTTAACCTGAAAATCAAGTGTCTGAGGAGGATTGGTTTCAGGGTCTCCATGAATACTAACATAAACCAATGCTTAAGACCCTGTCACAAGATGATGCAGAATGTGTACAGAGGCTACGCTTATCCTCTTGTGAACATTAAATCATCTCTGGATTATCTGTAAGACGATGTAAATACTGTACAAAGAGTTGCTATACTGTTTGTTCAGAGAATAATGAGCACAAAAAGTCAGTATATGTTTAGTGTAGCAAAAATTAATTTTCTTTCCAGCACTTCCAAACAGTTGTTGGTCTAAAAACACAAACACAGAAACTTTAGATATTAAGAAGGTGCTTCATAGGCCCAATGTGGCAAGCTGCAGTGAGTCAGGTTGTCATAACAAACTGGGCATTTCGAACAGTACAGTGTCTATGAAATAAATCAGGCCCTAGACACACAAGCAGTACCAAGACCAAAGAACATTCTTCAGAGAAGCATGTTCAAGGTGGAAATCATCAACAAAATATTATACAGAATATTGATGCCTATGGTAGCAGTAGACTAAGTAGGCCAGTTCTCACCTTCTTGGCCACACTTTATCAGTTGAAGTAAGATGATGAAGCCTATTGACCTGTTTTATAGGATGAATAGAACGTTTGTAATATGGTTGTTGTTGGAGATTATTACACAGGTAAAAGAAGCACACCCCCGAGATTTGTAATTCATGAACCACACAACCTCAGTCAGAAGTTCCAGGCCTAGTGGAATGTTGTATAATAGCTGGAGACCTTCATCTGCCTGAAAAGTCTGCTCAGTCAGTGTGTTTAGTTACCATAAATTCTACAAATGCAAAATAATGGACTTGCTGACTTTAGGGAATCAGGAAAAGCATTCACTGTTCTAAATAATGCTTTTGTCCATATGCTCCCAGAATGCAATATGTCATTTATAGCCTTCCATAGCATATATAACAGAGGTCTTCCAAAGAAGTCTTCAAAACTGGAGACTACATCAAAGAATCTTTCTTATTCCTCTATAATCCTTTCTTTGCATAGCTCAACATCAGGGGAAAAGCCAGACCTGGGTGACCATGACTTCTCTTTCACAATACCCAGTCTTCCATTATGATCTCATATCAAAACACATTTAAATAACCTTTTGTGGGTATGCTAGGATTTATGTATTTATTGAATTATCTGAGAAATTTTATTAAATATTTGCTGTATATGTGTCAGAGATTACACTCATAATTACAAGCCAATATTCTAGTTTGTCATCCCCCACCACTCCTAACACACAAGTGATCAGTGTGGGTTTTTGGAGAATATATATTTTTTACCTTGGTTGTTTTTTTCAGGATCAAACTCTACACAATATTGTATTTACAGTTTGGGCAGTGTTTTATGAAAAATATACCAGTGTTTTTGCCTGATTGGTTTATAACCACACAATTTTTGTATCCCACACTCTGAATGCTTCTGTTCTGTTTGTTGCCCATTGTTTGCCATTTCTCCTGTGTAAGTTTCTAAGTACCTCCCCCAACTTCATCTCTGAATTCATGACTGTTGCCATGTTCTTTGTCATAGAGGTTCTCCAACTTCTAGCCTTCATACCAACAATGTCTGTACTTAGAAGGTTGAGAGACTGAATCTTAACAACCATTGATACAGAATAAGCTCTCTACAAATATTTTAATGTGCTGAAAGCTGTAAAGTGCTATTCATGTCACACATATTACACAGAGGTCCTCCAAGTAACGACAAGCCTGCTGCAGGCCTGACTATTGGCCCACACAGTTTGTGTGCATTTGAGAGTACGTTTTAACTTTGATTACTATAATATAAATCTATAGTAGTTTCCTTATGGAAGAAGTGCAAAACCAATACAAAATTATTGCTTCTTTCAAAGTGCTCCATATAGAGTTGACCCCTATGAAGAAAATTTTATTCTACAAAGAAAAGAAAATTCAGGTTCTGGCTTTGCAGTTAAATACACACAGCCAGATTGTGTGCACATTGAATTTGACCATGTGTGGGGAGGGGAGGAAAAGAGTTGGAAATAGTGGTGAGAAAATATGACAGCCGGAGCCTCAAACCCCTTGTTATTCATTGAAGCAAATGTCCAACGTTTTCAAATTATACATCTTTTGTTGAAAGAATTGTAGTATCCCTTAAGGCATTGCAAAATGGGAGTGAGCCTATCGTGGAGAGGAGACCTAAGAACCAGCCTTCTCTGCTGGCTGAAATACAGTGTTTTTCTTTTAAAATAACACTACAGAAACATGAACCTTTAAACCCATAGATTTGCAGCTTTACACTATAATTTATTTCTCTTGGCAACAGTTACAATGATCCTAGACTTATGTAGAGGAGAAAAAAATAATTACTTTATTTGAAATGACCAAAATGCTGAGATTTTGATTTCTCACTACTAAAAGAAAATAAACTATGGGAGCATAACATCCCATGTTCCCTTCCCTTGAGAATTCTAAATGATAATCACAGAACAGTGTGTTAGATATTCAATTATTTGAAATTGAGTGGAAGGCTGAGATTTCTCAAATCTGACCCAATTAAAAGACTTATGAAATCATAGTATAAAGGGGACAGGTTTTAGAATTTCCAGCATGGGGTAAAGACACCACATGCTTATTGGCTAACAGGAAGGAAGGTATGTTTTGGAGTAAGACAGCTTTCCTCTGTTTGGTTCATGGACAGAAACGACAGAATTTAAGCTTCTCTCTTCTTCAGCAAATCACTAATTGGTGACTTTGTAATTAGTTTTTTAAAAACGAGACTCATTTAAAATTCAGGGATGCTTACTAATATTCAGGAGATCTGATGACAACAACAGGAGGGGGAACGACTTCTCATTCTGAGCAAATGCCACCAGAGTGTCGGTTTTTTTATTGAAAACTTGTAACTGAAACACACGATGGCATGGAATAACAGTAAGCTGGCATCAGGAGGCTCACTGTGTCCCTGTGACATGTTCCTCTTAAAGGCAGGACTTGGAGTCTCATGGTTGCTTTGCTGGGTTACTTTCTCTGGAGTTGTAATGAATAAAGAAGTTTTTGAGAGAAGACAAACTTTTGTAAAAAGTACTGATTCTCAGCTTCTTTTCCAATAGTAACGCAGGGCTGTTTCCTCTTCTCTTCAAATGCTGCACATTTCCATCCATATGAAATTAATCTGGGCCACAAAGATGGCTCTGAGAGCAAAGATACTTATTCCGTGGTAAGCCTCAGAACTCAGTGCAAGGAGAGAGCCAACTCCTGAAGGCTATGCACTGAACTGTTGACCTATGTGCAGATGCACACACACAGACACACAGACAGGGACACATATGTGTGCACCACACGCATGCACATCATAATAATAATAATAGTAATAACAATAATAATAAATAGTAATAATAATTTAAAACAAGAAAACATCTACTCATACTACAAAATGTAATAAGTATCTCGAAGCAAAGAAAGTGACGTGCCCACAGTTGGTCTTTGGCTTTTCCTAAGGTAGAATTCTTCCAGCTCACCCTCATGTGTGAGGAGAGAAGGGACAGAAAGAGAGATACTCCCATATTTGATGGTCATCATGTCCTAAGTACTTCTCTTTTGCTTGGAGACCATCTCAAAGTAGCATCATCAATTATCACTGATACTTTATCTTTGGTTACTAAACTGTCTCTTTACTGTTGCAAACACTTAGGCATTTTACAAGGTATACATCGACTATGTTGTTTTTTGCCAAACTGCTCTTATCACAGCTACCTGCCAAAGCCAACACTCCCTCAAACTCCATTGTAGCTCTTCTTCCTCCCTACCTCTTCTCTTTCATTAGACTTACTGGATCCAACTTTTCAAGATTCTTTCCTCTTCTGGTAGGCTATGCTGAGTTCCCTCTCAGACCTTTGACTTTTGAACTCCCCTGCCTTTTGTAGATCTTCACCTGCGTTTCACTGAGAAACAAACTAAGAAAAGTGTTCAAACTCACTTCCCATGCTCTGTGTTCTGTATGCCATGTCAGAACCTTGGTATTAGTCTTATACTCTTCTCCATTATTGAACTTGTTTTTACTTACAGCAGGCTGGTCTGTGTTGCTTACTGTTGAGTTGTATAGCAGAATATGGCCAGCCAGGTTACAGAGCCTTGAGTAGTACTGCTTGCTAGTGATAATAAGCATGATACATATCTATCGTGTTTTTTAAAAACACTATTTTCTCTCTTTTTAATTAATTTAATTTTTATCAGTTATTTTATTTATTTACATTTCAAATGTTATCCCCTTTCCTGGTTTCCCACAGATCCTGCAACCCCACCCATCATATTCCCTCCCCCTATTTCTATGAGGGTACTCCCGCAACCATCCACACAGTCTTGCCTCACCAGCCTAGCATTCATCTACACTAGGGCATCAAGCTGTCAGAGGACCAAGGGCCTTCCCCCTCACTGATGCCAGATAAGGCCATCCTCTGCTACATATGTAGCTGGAGCCATGGGTCCCTCCATGTGTACTTTTTGGTTGGTGGTTTAGTCCCTGGAGGTTCTGGGATTGGGGTCTCTGTGTTCAGTCTAATGGTTGAGGCAAGCATCCACATTGGTATTTGTCAGGCTCTGGCAGAGCCTCTCAGGAGACAGCTATGTCAGGTTCCTGTCTGCAAGCACTTCCTGGCATCAATAATAGTGTCTGGGTTTGGTGGCTGCATATGGGATGGATCCTCAGGTGAGGCAATATCTGGATGGCCTTTCCTTCAGTCTCTGCTCTATTTTGTCCCTGTATTTCCTTTAAACAAAAGCAATCCTGGGTTAAATTTTGAGATGGGTGGGTGGACCCATACCTCAAACAAGGGCCATGCCTAACCTCTGGATATGGTTTCTATAGGTTCTCTCTCCCTTTTGTTGGGTATTTCAGCTAATTTCATCCCCATTGGGTCCTGGGAGTCTCTTGCTTTCCTAGTATCTGGGACTTTCTGGTGGCTACCACTAGTTCCCCATCCTGCATTGCTGTACACCTCTGTTCAATTTGCTGACCCTCTGTACATCTCCCCTGTCTCCTCCCACACCTGCTCCTGTTCACCATTTTTTCCTCTCCCACTCCTCTCTTCCTCCCAAGTTACTCCCACCCTCTATATCCCATGATTATTTTGTTCCCCCTTCTAAGTAGGACTGAAGCACCCACACTTTGGTCATCTTTCTTCTTGAGCTTCACATAGTCTATGAGCTATTTTGTGGGTATTCCAAGCTTTTTTCCTAATATCCACTTATCAGTGAGTGCATACCATGTGTGTTCTTTTGTGACTGGGTTACCTCACTCAGGGTGATATTTTCTAGTTCCATCCATTTACCTATGAATTTTGTGAAGTTATTGTTTTTAATAGCTGAGTAGTGCTCCATTGTGAAAATGTACCACATTTTCTGTATCCATTCCTCTGTTGAAAGGCATCTGGGTTCTTTCCAGCTTCTGTCTATTATAAATAAGGCTGCTCTGAATATAGTAGAGTGTGTTCCTTGATATATGTTGGAGCACCTTTTGGGTATATGCCCAAGAGTGGTACAACTGGGTACTTAAGTAGCATTATGTCCAAAGTTTAATGCCATTGTAGCACCTGTAGAGACCACACCCAGAGGTTAGGTATGGCCTCCAGTTGAGGGATGGGGCCATACACACATCTCAAAAATATTAACCCAGAACTGCTCCTATCTCAAGGAAATACAGGGACAATGAGTGGAGCAAAGACTGAAGGACAGGTCATCCAGAGACTGCTCCACCTAGGGATCCATCCGAATTTCAGAAACCAAACCCAGACACTATTTCTGATGCCAAGAAAGGCTTGCTGACAGGAGCCTGATATAGCTGTTCCCTGAGAGGCTATGCAGTAACCTGACCAATACAGATGTGGATGCTCACACCCAACCATCAGACTGAGCACAGGGACCCTAATGGAGGAGTTAAAAGAAGAACTGAAGGGGCCGAAGAGGTTTGCAACCCATGTGAAGAACAACAATATCAATCAACCAGATCTACAAGAGCTCCCAGAGACTAAACCACCAACCAAAGAGCACACACAGAGGGACCCACAACTCCAGCAGCATATGTAGCAGAGGATGGCTTTATCTGGCATCAATGGGAGGGGAGGCCTTTGGTCCTATGGAGGCTTGATATCCCAGTTTAGGGGAATGATAGGACACTGAGGTAGGAGTGGGCAGGTGGGTGGGGAAACACCCTCATAGAAACAGGGGGGAGAGGAATGAGAAAGGGGTTTGCAGAAGGGAAACCAGGAATGGAGATAACATTTGGATTGTAAATAAATAAAATAATCAATGCAAAAGAACTTGTTATAATAATAGGTCTAATACTCAGCTATGATGTATATGCTATTTTAAACGTTAGTAAATGGTATGCTGAAAGATTTCTGTGTAGTATTTGTCATACTGTAGGTATGTGTCTCTCAATGGTTTTAAATATCTATGTGACGTTCATAGGTCAGAGAGATATGTCATCTCAGGAAGTGATAGCATGAGTGAAGTTTAATGTGGCATATGAGAAAGTAATGAGAGTAGGAAGGGCTTGACAGCCACGTGGGAGTTTTTGTTTCTTTTTGTTTTGGTTTTGTTTTGTTTGTTTTGTTTCTTTCTTGCTTGTTTGGCTTGGAAGACAATAGGAGGTTACTAGGAGGTTGGGACCAAAGTCTCTAGAATACAGATGAATAGGTGAATGTGGAATGAAGTGTAGGACGGTTTAGAAGAACACACGAGAGCCCTGGCACTCCATATCAGGTCTCTCAGCCTTGCCCACAGCTCTACCTGTTACAAAGACCAGCTTTATGCATGTGAAAATGACAATGGCTACTTTGGGTGCCACTTTTCGATATTTGTTCTGTCTGGAATCATGATATTGTCTAATATATTTTTTAACCCCAATTTTATATGTATTCTAAGCAAAGACATCCCCTTCCTGACAATCAAGATTCTCATGCTGCAGGTCTCTTGTGCTCTTTCATTACTGCTATGTCAAGGATTCAAACTCTGTCTGTTTTCTCAGAGGCTTCTGAGAGGATTAACTGAGACCAGTACAAGAAAAAAAATAATAGAAGTGAAAGTGACTGGAGTGCCTCTGTGCTTTTGGCACTGATATCATGGCCCCAAGGAAGAAACCATCAGTTATACTCTATAGGCAAAGCAAGGGAAGTTCAGAGAGATTCAGTAAATTGCCCAGGTTTGCACAGGAAAGTCTCTCTACATTCTGTGAGTGTGTATAATATAAAAGTCACTTTTATTCTCCTGTTGTAATTACCATCTGCAAGGATTATGGCCTCAGTCTCCTAACCTAGACCTTGTCCTTCGTGTTTATAGACTATACAATCTAATCTAGGCCGAGAATGTTTTCACCCTCTGAGACATACTGCTGAATAAGCTCACCCATTCTTGTTCTTTCTGAACTCTAGCTGGGTGGTTCAAGTCAGCTGTTTCAGCTCAAACTCCCTGCCAAGCTAGATGACTGATTCAATATGGCTTCTCTCAGCCTCTGACTTTTTGCTTTGCTTGGCCACAAACTAACTCAGGAAATGAGTTCTAATCTCTGGATCCTTCTCATTCATTGGTTTATTCTGTTTTAATCTGTTTGTAGTCATATTTTCTCTTCAACCTGTCTCTGTAAAACTACCAGTTAAAATGCATCTCCTTTCTCCCTGCACTACTCTTAAGTAGCTTCCTCTTCTTCTCTCTTCTCATGAGAGTTGAGCATATCTTATTTTCCCAAATCTTTCTCTGACTTGTCACTTTGTCTGCCACTCAACTAGACATCACTTTAAAAACATGGGTGCTTCCTTCTACAAACCAAATTTGCCTTCATTGTTTGGGATTAAAAGTGTGTACTAAGGGTATGTCTATATTGTAGCCAGAGGATTAAAGGTGTGCACTAAGGCCTGAGCCAGACCACAACTAGGAACAGTATTATTTTTCCAGTAAATAACTCAATCCTGGGTTCACAGTGTAATCAAATAATCTGCAGCAGTATAACATTTGAAAGCTGTCTACATCTCTAAATTTTAGTTCTTTCAAATGAGGTAGCTTTTCAAAAGTTTCTCTTTTTTCTTTTCCTTCCCAGTGCAGTCATCTGCAGTCTTTCAGGGCTTCTGAGAAGTGTCTTAATCAGGATCTCTGATCTCTTATTATTCTTTTTCTTACTGCTCAGTTAACTTAGAGCGCCCTAAGGAATAGGATTCTAAGTGCTTTGGAATTCGGAGGCTCAGACTCAGACTCAGTAAGAGAATTTACCATAAAGCCCCCCACAGCGAACTCAGGGTATTTCTTCTTCATAATAATTCATATTCTCTCTATATTCTCTCTCTCTCTCTCTCTCTCTCTCTCTCTCTCTCTCTCTCTCTCTCTTTCCCTGTGTGTGTCCAAATCAGAACAATAATTTATAATTTAATTTTACTTTTTGCTGAAGTCCATTCTTTACAGTTTTTGGGTATTTTTATCAGTATTTTTTATTGGGCACCACAATAGTATAAACTGTAGTTTCTGTTCTGGCATTGAATCTGAGTCTATGGAAATAAATCTCACTGAAAGCTCATTATTTTTTAATTACAAGATATATTAGTATCTTGTTTTAAAAGTCTGCAGAGTGTAGAAGGAACATTTTTGTTTAGGAGAAAAGTTTCTTCTTCACTTCTCTCTGCTGTAGTGACATCAGGAAGTACCAGCAGCATTAGTTTGAATAAAAATGAAACAATAAGAAAATAAACTTGGATAAAAGGAGATACTTCAACTATTTTAGAAAAGATGCAGAAAAGAGAAATCATCAATTGTGGTTAAAAGTAAAAATTAACTTTATTTATTGTAAATTCTAAAGAAGACTCATAACTTCCAGCACTGATTTTGTTCCAGGTAGAGCTGGGAGTAGGCAAAATCTGCTTTAGAGGTAGATGAAAATTAGGATAAAGAAAACTTTGATTTGAATTGGGTTTAGTATATTACAGCAGTCCCTTAAACATATGACTAGATATTACAGTTTCCAGTTTTTGATACTATATACAGTAAGTGTGATCTTCTATGATATTTGGAAACTTAATTTACTATTAAGTCCTGCCAGTCCAGGGAACCCTAGCAACCTCACATTCACTTTGCAGACATTTGTCGAGCATCTGCAACCTGCCAGGCACCATGCTGAATGCTTGTAACAGGGTAGAGCATAGGTTAGAGGTGGTTTTGTCCTCAAAAGTTCTCAATCTTCAGAGGGAAGAAAACAGAGAAAGCAAGCTAAGGGTAGATTGACATCTTCCCACAAACACTGGAATAAAGGGGGCTGAAGATGCAGCTGTAACAGAGAAAGCTAGCAACTCTCACTGGCATGATTCCATGTGTGGACTGTGATGTGAAATCCAAGAAAAAAGAAGACTTTGAGAGAAAACCACTACTATCATTAATAGTAACAGCAACTAGCATCTGTTGAATACTAATTATTGGCAAAATGATAAAATAACTTCATAAAACTCATATTCATGTTGCTAAGTGGAAAAAAACAAATTGAAAAGAGCACATGTGGGATAGTTCTAAATGTTTTATTTCTGTGAAGGACAGGAAGGACAGTTGAGAGAATTAAAGATCAGTGTTTCACAGGGGGTGCCTGCAGTAAGTGTGGGAAGGGGTTCAACACTGGGACACGGGATGTTTCGGGTGGTGAATGATTCTGTGTGATGCTGTGTTAAGGGATACAGGTGTTAAATTCATCCAAACACGTAGGCCATCAGCATACGTAGAGCCAATCCTAATGTAACCATGGACTTTAATAGAAAACAGTGCATGATTATTGGTTTGAAGATTGTAACAACTGTGTTGTACAGATTTAAGAGGTTAGGAATAGTGAAAGTTGACTTAGGGTAGAATGTAAGAAGGTAGAATGAATCTCTCTGAACTATCGACCTAAAATTGCTCCAAAGAAGGAATTCAATTAAGAAGAAAAAAATAAAAACTGTGAAAATTCACTAACTTCAGTAGAGTTTTTCAAAGTAGAAACTAAAGGCTAATAATTTCTCAACAGTAAGGTACTAAATTAGGATTTGAACCCAAGTCTGTCTCATTAATTCCATACACTTAAACTCAGGGTGATGAAAAATGGCTTTGTCTATCTCACTCCCAATATCTTGCTCTGTAACTTCCCCTTTTTTATTTGTTAATGATCTCATTATTCCTCTGGGCATCTGGGATTGGAATCTTAGACGTTCATTTGTCTCCTTCCTTTCTCCTTCCCTCCCACACCTGCACAGTTCATCACAACCCACAGATTCTCCTTCCAGAGCTTCTTGGCCCCTTCATTTTTTTCTCTATTATTACTATATTCTGGCTCTGCTATTACTTTCTTCTAATGATGTTTAATTCTCTATTTCAACTGCCTTTGGGTACATCACCATCTTTAGGATGCATGGCTTTGAAGACTTTTCTCTCCTCTACTTCTTCTGTGCAAACTCAACACTGATTTTTCTAGTCACTCAGTATGACAGATGGTCAGTCATTCATTGAACGACATGTATTTTTATGAGGATGATGATATTGAGGGAGGTATTGTAGCTGACTATATCTTTCTTTAAGCCGTACTTCCAAATCATCAAAGAAAATTTGAGGTGCCAATCCTGTCTTTTGGTCAGATTGGTATCTTGGTATATTATCCAGGCTAACCTTTAACTCCTGGCCCAAAGGAACCTTTCTCCTCTTCTTTCAGGGTAACTGAGACATCAAGCATGTATTGCCACATGGACTTAGGGAGTGGACCTTAATGCTCTATTTTGCTTCTTTGTTGGAGAAACAAGACTGCAGACCAAGCCTAGAGCCTCACAGTGTGAGGTAAAGGGCTGTATCACTGAATCTCCAGCCCAGCCTACTTTCCCATTACTTACTGTGTCAAAGGTTAAGTTGTTCTCATCATTCCCTCTCCCAACCTTGTTTGCAGCCAGTTAAGTAGCCTTTTTATTAACCTTTTTCCCATTTGACTTCCTTCTGGCATACTTTCCATGAATGAAACTATTCGATGAATATTTGGTGAACTAATTTTGACCAGAAAAGTGCTTCTTTTGCTGTGTTTATTATTATATCTGTTCAATTAAACACAAAAATCAGACAACAACAAAATACATAGAAGTGACTTTCTATTGTTACTCTGAATTACTACTTAGTGTATTGTTTGGATTATTTTTAATACATTTTCAAGAAAGTATAATTTTCCTTTAAATGCCACCCTATTTACATTTCTGTGACTTTACTTAAAAGAAAGATTTTCTACCCACTCTCCTTTTTTTCTAAAGAGTTGTATCTCAAGTGGAATAAAGAAAATAAATGGAAAATAGCATTTAGATGTATAAATATTTGCTAGAGCTGTTTGTCAGAGAGGTTAAAACACACCATCACAAAAGTCCAAATCGCATTATGAGCCTGAAAATTCATTTGATTTTCTCTTTCCTGAAACAAACATGCTCTTGGGGTTAGCACTTAGTAGAAACTTTGCTTTTTTGGCATTTTTACAGGAATTCTCAGAACAGAGCTTAACTTCCTTTCATGGAGGGATTCAGCTGTTCTTTCCTATTCTTCTGCAGGAAGGACAGTTCAAACACATTTTGCTAGTTATTTTTCTCTCCGGTGCATGCCTGTAACAGTTGCATTGATAACCTTGATCATAGCTAACACTGTAATCATTTAAATCAAGTTCTTACATGAAAACTGAAGCCTGCAGATCACACAGTGGATGGTTGCTTATGCAGCCTTAGAGAACTGCCCAGGTAACCTTGAATAAAGCCTTCAGCATCTCTGCATTTCAGTAGGTAGGAAGTTTCATCCTAAGTCAAAACCCAGTGCAGATAAGAATGCAAGTATAGAGAGTGGTTTAAACTATGTGTCATGAGATGCACTTCATGTTATTCAACAATGTTGTAATGCTTTGTTGAGAATGAAATAATCGGAAGTTTATTTCAGCCTATCTTGATGAACTTCTTTAATCTTAGGCCATGGACCACATGCAAAGTTCTTCATGGCTTATATTAGAGGAAACCATTGCCTGAATGATTGTTACACATGTGTTCTCAGTATTGTAGTAAATTATGTATAATATATACATATATATTCATTTTGTGATTTTGTTTACTATTTTATTCCTTTAGTAATACCATTTTTTTTCAAAGTCAACAGAGCTCCAAATTGAGCATTGTTCTTTCATGTTTATGGTCCTCAAGAGGAAAGCTTGGGAAATATATTCGTCTTTGGTATAACTTTTCTTTAGATATTTCAGAACCACGGTGCCATTATGGGTATTTAAAATAATGCAATAGTCTTCCTTTTGAATATTTCTTCTCCATGAAAAATGTTTCCTCTTAGATTTTCTCAGCTACTACCTTGATATTATTTATGGCCTAGGCATTTCAGTAAATGTAAGGAAACAGTGTTCGCTGGTAAAGCTAAAAGGAATATGATGAATTTTTGGTTTTAAGTTGAATAAACACATTAAGCTGTATTAAGATTAACCTCTGTAGCCTGCAGCCAAATGGGACATGGGAAGAAATGAAAATATGGGTAAAGAACATTTCAATAGACAAATGACTCTTGAACTTATGTGTCATTGGAGTTATATTATCTACTGCAAATATGGGGTCCTGAATTCGTTTCATCCATTGATCCATCCTATTCTAAAATAAAATATTTTTTCAAACAGATAGTCTGATCTTAAAGAACTGATAATAGTTAGGTCACTCTCTTCAGAAAAGCTCCCAACTAAGCAAACAATGAAATCTCTGAATGGACTCAGGCTGCATTTATCTCTCACCATTCAATCACAACTCATTGGAGTCAGTAGGGGGCAAAGCTTTGTTCCCTCATCATTCATAGTTCCAGGATCCTTCCAACTGTGTTCCCACCATCTCAGGGTGCCTGGAAGTGCCTCAAATTGGTTGACTGATAAGAAAATGAATGAAGATCTTGAAGATGTCTTTGATTCAGGGCCAAGTAAAAATGTGACATACATCAGTTTACCTCATAGTCTTGTCTTGGGGTGTATGTATGCATCTACAATAGAGTTTAAGAGTCTATTTACATTCCCAAGATGAATAGAACAACAGGAACATTTGATTTTTAGAAGTTTTACTTGAACCAGCTACTATTCTGAGCCAATCTGTATATCAACTAACTTAATCCTCAAGAAAGAAAACAAAGAAATGTTTGCTTTAATTGTTTGAAAGAGGAAACAGATGTATGAAAAGCTATTGTTTTTTTCATGGGAAAGCATGGAGGTTATCTGATATGTGACTGGGCCAGGTTATGAGATGAGGGTACTTTGTTTGAAAATCCACTTCTTAACTTCCACAAGAAACTTTTACAGAATCATCTCACTGTTCACTCAATGTAGAAGAAAAATGAATATGTTAAAATGCTTTTATGTATCACATAGGCTTGTAAAATGGTAATATCTACAACTGATAAATGTTTATAAAGCAGTTAGAGTGTGACACTTAAGCATAAGCTTAGATAGTCTCCCTTACAGTCATTCCCTTTGGATACTTCCCCTGTTTTCTGAAGAAGAGTTTGAGATGAATGAAGGAAAAGTAAAGGAGAAACACATTTATTATAATGCATTCATTCATTTTATATTGAGTTATGTTTTACACACAATGTATTCTGGTTGTATAATTTGCCCTCTTTCAACTCTTCCCAGATCCTTTCAACCCCCTTTACTATTGAGTCTCATGTGACCTTTCTCTAAAAAACAAACCAAAAACCCAAAACAAAACAACAAAAGCAAATATCAAAGGTGAAAATATGAAACCAAATCCAATAAGAAAAAAGTATCAAAACAAAACACACACATACACATACACACACATGCATGTATGCACGCACGACGTCCTTTTATGAGTTGACCAACTACTCTTCAGCATTAGGCCTGTCCTGGAGTGTGGTTAGTGACACTCCACTAGAGAAAACTGATTTGCCCTTTCCAGCAAGTATTGATTTCAAATATCTTCTTGGCTAGGGGTACGAGTTTATATCTATTTTCCCTTCTTCTTGCTGGGAAATGTGTAGTTTGATCTTATGAGTGCCATTATAGTCTCTCTGAGTTCTCATGTATTCATACATAAGACATGAAGTCTATCCAGTCCGTCCAATTGTGTCTGGAAGACATTGTTTCCTTTGAAAGATCCACAATCTGTGACTTTTGATCCCCTTTCCACACAGATTTCTGAGCCCTGAGGGATAATGTTTGATGAAGGTAACCCCTTTGTGGATGATGCTCAAAAGACTCTCACTCTCTGCACCTTGTCTAGTTGAGTGTCTCTGCCTTGATTTCTACCCAGTGAAAGAAAACAATTCTCTGATGATGTTGAGTGATGCACTGATTTGTGGATACTCCAGTATTAGGAATCGTTTCATTGCTATGTTCATTCGTCCTGTGAGTATGGTGTGTGTGTGTGTGTGTGTGTGTGTGTGTGTGTGTGTGTGTGTACCTGACCATGCAAGGGCATGAGTGTGGAAATTGGAGAAAAACTTGTGTGAGTGGGTTCTTTTGTTCCACCATGTGGGTCCTGGAGAGCAAACTCAGACACTTAGGTTGTTATGCTTGATAATAGGTGGCCTTACCTGCTAAGATACCTTACCATACCTACCCATCTAAGTAGCAAAAGTTTGCAAGCAACCCAGTCATGAGTTTGTAAATGTGGGTTGAATAAATTGAAAATACACACAACATATCATTCTGCAATTGCTACATCAGAAATACACACACACACACACACACACACACACACACACACACACACACACATGCACTGCACTTAGGACAAAAAAAAGGATGTGTCTATTCCTTATGAACATACAAATTACAAGCTAGCACACATTGAAGGATCTTACTATTTTTAAATGTTTGTATGCATTTGCATTAAAATCTTGCAAAGGTACAAACTGTTGATAGTGTTTAATATATGTTGCAGAATTTGATTTAAAAATGTGGCTCATTTTTGTATAAAAACATTTTATATTAAATGGGGTACAGAGCTAAACAAAGAATTTTCAGCTGAGGAATATCGAATGGCTGAGAAGCACCTAAAGAAATGTTCAACATCCTTAATCATCAGGGAAATGCAAATCAAAACAACCCTGAGAATCCACCTCACACCACTCAGAATGGCTAACATCAAAAACTCAGGTGACAACAGATGCTGGTGAGGATGTAGATAAAGAGGAACACTCCTCCATTGTTGGTGGGATTGCAAGCTGGTACAACTACTCTGGAAATCAGTCTGGAGGATCCTCAGAAAATTGGACATAGTACTATCTGAGAACCCAGCTACACCACTCCTGAGCATATACACAAATGATGCTCCAACATATAACAAAGATACATGCTCCATTATGTTCATAGCAGCCTTATTTATATTAGCCAAAAGCTGGAAAGAACCCAAACTCCCTTCAAGGGAGGAATGGATACAAAAAAATGTGGTACATCTACACAATGGAGGACTACTCAGCTATCAAAAACAATAACTTCATGAAATTCATAGGCAAATGGATGGAACTAGAAAATACCATCCTGAGTGAGGTAACCCAATCACAAAGAAAACACACATGGTATGTATACACTCACTGTAAAGTGGGTTTTAGTCCTAAACTCTAATTACCCAAGATCCAATCCACAGATCACATGAAGCTCAAGAAGAAAGATGACCAAGGTATGAATGCTTCAGTCCTTAAATGGGGAACAAAAATATTCTAGGAGGAGATATGGTGACAAAGTTTGGAGCAGAGACCGAAGGAATGGCCATTCAGAGTCTGCCCTACCTGGGGATCCAGCCTGTATATAACTACCAAACTAGACAATATTGATGAAGCCAAGAAGTGCATTCTGACAGGAGCCTGATATACCTGTCTTCTGAGAGGCTCAGTCATAGTGTGACAAATAAAGAGTCAAAAGCTAGCAGCCAACCATTGAACTGAGAATGTGGTCCCCACTGGAGGAATAAGAGAAAGGTTTGAAGGAGCTGAAGGTGCTTTTAAACCCATAAGAATAATACCAACCAACTAAAGCTCCCAGGGACCAAACCACTACCTAAAGAGTACACATGGACAGACCCATGGCTCCAGCTGCATATGTAGCAGAGGATGGCCTTATTGGGCACCAACTGGAAGAGAAGCCCTTGTTCCTGCCAAGGCTGGACTCCCCAGCATAGGGGAATGTCAGAATAGGGAAGCAGGAAGTGGGGGTGGTTGGAGAGAGGAAACACCCTTATAGAAAAAGGGGCAGGGGAATGGAATAGAGGGCACATCGACATGAAACTGGGAAAGGAAATAAAATTTGAAATGTAAATAAAATATATCCAATAAAAACATTTTATATCTATGGTATAAAAGAAAACCACAAAACAGAACCTTTCAAATGTAGACCAATTTTCTCAGCACAGAGAGCAATAGAGAGATGTGGGCAATCACTAAATTTGCAGAACTGCAATCCAAAGAACTATTTTTATTTCATTATTATGCACTCAGCCATCCCCCGATATACATCCGTGCATTCACTCAACCCTGTGTATAGTAACCAAAGAGAAAGACTCAATCTATGCTTATCAAGAATGTACATTTCTAGGGATGAGAGTGAAGATTTATCTAATACTGTGGAATGACACTGAAAGGGATTCTCTTGCAAAGCATATTTTTAAGTAAAATAATTTAACACAAAGTATAAATGCTGTCAGTCACATTCAGTGGTAATTATTACTTTAGACCATTCAGTGACAGGAAAAAAATCTATTTTAGCTTTACTAGGTCTTTGGATTTTTTACTTCAAATATCTAAAAATTTTCTGAACAAGCTTCTAGAGGGATATATTTGAAACTCTTAAGAATTGGTATGGTTTAATATTTTTTAACATTGCTCCATGTTTGAGTTACTAAGAAGCCTTATATTAAAAGTAATAAGAGGAGATATGACATTTCTATTTTTTATAGTTCATACTAGAGAGTCTGAAGAACAAGGAGGTGACTGGATTTAATTCAATGCAACATACATTTATTGTAACAGCATTGAAGCCATCATACCAGGAGGGAGCTAAGTGGTTGATGACCTCAGGAGTTGGTCATTTCTGTATGCTCTCAAAGGATAGATTGTGTTTGTGCCTCTGCTTGCCCACAATGCTGCACTAAAACATTGTTTATCCCATGGCAGTATATCCTTGAGTCCAGATGTCATGGTTCCTGGAAGAAAGTTGACACTTGATAAATACCTTCTTTCAAGAACCACTTCTGAATCTGAGTTCTAGTTACCTTTTAACCATTAGTTGCTCACTATTATTTCCTTCAGAGGACTAGCCAGGGAAGACAAGGTGCTATACTTGCTTAGTTATGAATTTTGAAAAAGATGAAGGGGAGGTAGGTAGGAACTTGGAGGAGTAAGGGGAAGGGCATAATAATAAAAACCAATTGTGTAATAGACATTGATCTTCAATAAAAGAAAAAATAAAAAGATGAAAAGAGACAGGGTAGTGATCATCAGAGGGTTATACAATAATTTAACTATTAATTTGTATCCCTACCTCCAGCACAGACTCTAAGACAATGCACATAACCAAGCAAATTACTACCGATGTTAAATTTTATGTTGCTGGAAGTGAACGTTAGAGAATATGTGTGTGTGTGTGTGTGTGTGTGTGTGTGTGTGTGTGAGAGAGAGAGAGAGAGAGAGAGAGAGAGAGAGAGAGAGAGAAGAGAGAGAGAGAAACAGACAGACAAACAGAATCTGAAGTCATAATTCATAAGTTACATAAATCAGTCTGAAAATTCAAGATCCACAAAGCAACTAAGTGAGCAATTATTCAGACAACAGAATGACTTTTTACAAAAGAACAGCTGTTTTGTTTGGGCTTTCAGTTATAGAGCATGCTAATAACTTAAACTGATATCGTTTTACCCTTCAGAGGAAGCTGGCTGTGGATGCTTACAATACATCTGACTCCAAATCCTGATGTCAAGAGACTGGAGACTTTTCTTAGGAATTTGACTTCAGAGAACAGTGAAATGTGGAGGGCCTACTCCAAATGTAAGAAGTCTTTATATAGGAGACTGAATGGAACAATGCAAAAAAAAAAAAAAAAAAAACAAAAAACCGTATTTATTCTTTTATTCAAACATGGGGCATTATCCAACATCTGAGAATAAGATACAAAAAAATAGTGACATGTAAAATCTCCACTGAAGACTGCAGTTTTACATGCACTGATTTTCTTCTCTGAATTTGACGTATTCAGTTGAAGAACCACACATATCCCACAATATAAGAACATGATTAGACAAGATGGATGAAGCAAAGAAGTGCAGAAGAGTAGATCGCTCCTGAGAGACACAGCCAGAATACAGCAAATACAGAGGCTAATGCCAGCAGCAAACCACTGAACTGAGAATAGGACCCCCGTTGAAGGAATCAGAGAAAGAACTGGAAGAGCTTGAAGGGCTCGAGACCCCATATGTACAACAATGCCAAGCAAACAGAGCTTCCAGGGACTAAGCCACTACCTAAAGACTATACATGGACTGACCCTGGACTCTGACCTCATAGGTAGCAATGAATATCCTAGTAAGAGCACCAGTGGAAGGGGAAGCCCCGGGTCCTGCTAAGACTGAACCCCCAGTGAACTAGACTGTTGGGGGGAGGGTGGCAATGGGGGAGGGTGGGAGGGAACACCCATAAGGAAGGGGAGGGGAGGGGATGTTTGCCCGGAAACCGGAAAGGGAATAACACTGAAATGTATATAAGAAATATTCAAGTTAATAAAAAAAAAAAAAAAAAGAACATGAAAGGAAACCCTGAGTTGGAGGAGTGAGTAATGAAGGAACAGAGTTGTGTTGATGTCAGTAAGATAGGATTTGAAGCTGTGATTCTCCTCCAATGGAACAAATAACGAAAGCTAGACTTTCACATCCAAAAACTGGGAACATCAATAACTAATTTATTTAATTAAGACTAAGCATCCACTCTGGGTACACAACAAAAATCACTTCCCCTCTTCCTTCCTTTGGTTTGCACTGTTGCTTTTCATAGCAACAATCGCGACCTCTAGATGGCGCTTTGGCAATGTCAGAATTGGTGGGAGGGTGCTCTTTCGTGAGAAGGAACATGGCCCATGCAAGACACCATTTTATTACATAAAATTCATCCACGGTCACAGATTTATGTCTCAGACTAAGTCTTTTGGAGCAATAGAATTGGTAGCTATGGGACTTGTATAGAGCCTGAAATTTGCTTCTGGTCTGTGGGTATTGTTTGTATTTTGTGTAGGAATGCTTCAAGGGTCAGAAAAACCTAACAGGTCTTTCAGACACATGGGAATGAATAATCAGAGGTAGGAGTACATGGCTGGAACTCTCTGTCAAAGATTTTTTTTTAAAAAAATGTGTGCTTTTGTTGAATGTCATTGGTGGGGAAAAAAAGACAAGGAATATGAAGTTCCTACAAGAAGTGAGAAATTTGTAGAAGCGTTCAGGTAAAGAAAATGAATAGGAAAACAGGGTTTCTCTCTTTGAGATCCTGGGAAGGTGAAAAAAAGTGGCTGTAAACCAGCAAGCATCTCATCTGTGTCACTATCCCTCATGTCAATGCCCATGACGGTCATTACTAATTAATTATGTCACTTTTCCCTGTTGATTCTGGTGATGGCTACACAAACATTTTTGTCATGGCCCTTCAGAGAGCTACTTCAAAATCACAGGAATTGATGCATGGATGAAAGGACTGCCCTAGGCATGCACAGTCATTGCACTCAAAGGTTTGTGTTTTGTTTTATCCTGTTGTCCCTTATGTGGCTGGACATGAACTTTAAAGAGCTATTCCAGAAGTATATTCCTCACCTGCCTCACGTGCTGAGAACATGAGTCTGGTGCTGAGACCCCGTTCAACATGTCCCCAGCTCTGCATCCAGGAATTGAGGCTAGAGTATCAGATCTGAGAAGAGACATGACATTCTTAGGACAGACGAGCAGGTTGACATAGAGAAGTGATGTCTCTTAACACTACACTCTGCCGGGACTCCTCAAGACCAGACGCATCATAATGACCAAATTATACCTCTCAGGGGCCATACCAGAGCCAATGTGGTGAGAATGTGAACCCTGTTAGGGCAAGGCTTGCAGGGAGGCAAAGGTTACTAGTCTGTCATCCTCATAGGAAAAAAAACCAAAGAAATATTATTGCAACTTACAGAGGATTCAGTTTCCTGCATCTTCTGGGACAACACGGTGTTTCCAGGTTGTGGTTAGTAGTTGGGAACCTTTCAGAATTCTTCCCCAATGACAGCAATGTAAGAAAGAATCTATTGAAAGCTCAGGTCACCTGGGCCTGTAGGGGCTGGCAGAGATTGAACCACCAGCCAAAGAGCAAGAATGGGCTCGACCTAGGTCCCCTACACATTTGTAGCCGATGTGCAACTTGGTCTTTACATGGGTTTCCTAACAATTGAGCAGGAGCTGACTCTGACTCTGTTGCTCGCCTCTGGATTCCTTTCCCCTAGCTGGGCTGCCTTGTCTGGCCTCAGTAGGAGAGGATGCCCTTACTCCTGTGACAACTTAATAAGTCAGGGCAGGTTGGTACCCATAGGGGAACCCTTCTCTTCTCTGAGGAGAAGGAGGGGGCCAATGGGGAGTTGTTTGTGACAGTGGGACTTGGAAGACAGAAGGGATGGTTGGCTGCAACCAGGGTGTAAAGTCAGTAAATAAATAAATTAGTGAAAAAAGGAAAATTCAGCTCATGTCATACACATATATGTATGTATGTATGTACTTGGATAGGATAATACATATCATTTAACCCAGTTTTCAAAAAAAAATACTGCGATAGTCTCTTTTCCCTTTTGGGTACTTCCATACACTTTAAAAGAAGGAATTTATGGAGCTCAGTGGTTAATAGCAGGATACTCCTGCAGAAGACCTGGATTCTACACCCACCAGGCACATAGTAACCCAGAACCACCTGTAACTCCAGTTCCCTCTTCTGACCTTTGTAGACACCAGGCAGACATATAGAATGCATTCATAGTTCTGTACATAAACACAGGCAAACTCTCATATGCATGAAAATAAATCTAATTTTAAAAATAGTTTGATGTTTTACAAGTGTGTATATGAGTAGAAGCTCACATTTGCCACACAGTACACATGTGGGTTAGACAATAACATTCAGGAATCTATTCTTTTATACCTCATTTTGGGACTCATAGATCCAACTCAGATGATCTGGCCTGCTCACAAATGTCCCTAAAGACAGATACTTTCAATGGCACTTTCTGCATATTTAATAGCAAATGTAGTTAGGCCAGTTTGTTTAATCTAAAATCAGGAACATGTTTGTGCATTAGGCTTTGTTTACTTTAATCCCATATTTTGAAACGCTTCAATAAGATACTGATGACACACAAAAATATAACGAGATAAAAACATATGTTTTTCCTTACATGTACTTCCCCCTTTGTGTGAAACATTCTTTCTTCAATAACAGGTTTCAATAGCTTTGGTTTTTTTTCCTTCCATCTTTGTTAACTTGGGAATTTCTTATTTACATTTCAATTGTTATTCTCTTTCCAGGTTTCCAGGCCAACATACCCCCAACCCCTCCCCCCTTCTCTATGGGTGTTCCCCTCCCCATCCTACCCCCATTACCGACCTCCCCCAACAATCACCTTCACTGGGGGTCCAGTCTTGGCAAGGCAAAGGCTTCCCCTTCCACTGGTGCTCTTACTAGGTTATTCAATGCTACCTATGTAGTTGGAGCCCAGGGTCAGTCCATGTACAGTCTTTGGGTAGTGGCTTAGTCCCTGGGAGCTCTGGTTGATTGGCATTGTTGTTCATATGGGGTCTCAAGCCCCTTCAAGTTCTTCCAGTTCTTTCTCTGATTCCTTCAACGGGGGTCCCGTTCTCTGTTCAGTGGTGTGCTGCTGGCCTTTTCCTATAAATTTGCTGTATTCTGAGTGTGCCTCTCAGGAGAGTTCTACATCCGGTTCCTGTCAGCCTGCACTTCCTTGCTTCATCCATCTTATCTATTTTGGTGGCTGTATATGTATGGGCCACATGTGGGGCAGGCTCTGAATGGGTGTTCCTTCAGCCTCTGTTCTAAACTTTGCCTCCCTATTCCCTCCCAATGGTATTCTTGTTCCCCTTTTAAAGAAGGAGTGAAGCATTTACATTTTGGTCATCCTTCTTGATTTTCATGTGTTCTGTGCATCTAGGGTAATTCGAGCATTTGGGCTAATATCCACTTATCAATGAGTGCATAGCATGTGTGTTTTTCTGTGACTGGGTTGCCTCACTCAGGATGATATTTTCTAGTTCCATCAATTTGCCTATGAATTTCATAAAGTCATTGTTTTTGATAGCAGAGTAGTATTCCATTGTGTACATGTACCACATTTTCTGTATCCGTTCCTCGGTTGAAGGGCATCTGGGTTTTCTCCAGCTTCTGGCTATTATAAATAAGGCTACTATGAACATAGTGTAGCATGTGTCTTTGTTACATGTTGGAGCATCTTTTGTGTATATGCCCAAGAGAGGTATAGCTGGGTTCTCAGGCAGTGCAATGTCCAGTTTTCTGAGGAATTTCCAGACTGATTTCCAGAATGGTTGTACCAGTCTGCAATCCCACCAACAATAGAGGAGTGTTCCTCTTTCTCCACATCCTCGCCAGCATCTGCTGTTGCCGGAGTTTTTGATTTTAGCCATTCTCACTGGTATGAGGCGGAATCTCAGGGTTGTTTTGATTTGCATTTCCCTTATGTCTAAAGATGTTGAAAACTTCTTTAGGTGCTTCTCAGCCATATGGCATTCCTCAGCTGTGAATTCTTTGTTTAGCTCTGAACCCCATTTTAATAGGATTATTTGTCCCCCTGCCCTCTAATTTCATGAGTTCTTTGTACATTTTGGATATGAACCCTCTATCAGTTGTACGATTGGTAAAGATCTTTTCCCAATCTGTTGGTTGCCGTTTTGTCCTAACAACAGTGTCCTTTGCCTTAAGCTTTGTAGTTTTATGAGATCCCATTTGTTGATTCTTGATCTTACAGCATAAGCCATGGCTGTTTTGTTCAGGAAATTTTCTCCAGTGCCCATGTGTTTGAGATTCTTCCCTACTTTTTCTTCTATTAGTTTGTGTGTATCTAGTTTGATGTGGAGGTCCTTGATCCACTTGGACTTAAGCTTTGTACAGGGCGATAAGAATGGATCGATCTGCATTCTTGTCCATGCTGATTTCCAGTTGAACCAGCACCATTTGTTGAAAATGCTATATTTTCAATTGGACGGTTTTGGCTCCTTTGTCAAAGATCAAGTGACCATAAGTGTGTGGGCTCATTTCTGGGTCTTCAATTCTATTCCACTAGTCTAGCTGCGTGTCTCTACCAATACCATGCAGTTTTTTATCTCTATTGCTCTGTAACACTGCTTGAGTTCAGGGATAGTGATTCTCCCAGAAGTTCTTTTATTGTTGAGGATAGTTTTAGTTACCCTGTGTTTTTTGATATTTCAGGTGAATTTACAAATTCTTCCAACTCTCTGAAGAATTGGATTGGTATTTTGATGGGGATTGCATTGAATCAGTAGATCGCTTTTGGTAAAATGGCCATTTTTACTATATTAATCCTGCAAATCCATGAGCATGGGAGATCTTTCCATCTTCTGAGATCTTCTTCAATTTCTTTCTTCAGAGGCCTGAAGTTCTTACAATATAGATCTTTCACTTGCTTAGTGAAAGTCACATTGAGGTATTTTATATTATTTGGGACTACTATGAAGGGTGTCGTTTCCGTAATTTCTTTCTCGGCTTGTTTATCTTTTGTGTAGAGGAAGGCTACTGATTTAATTGAGTTAATTTTATACCCAGCCACTTTGCTGAAGGTGTTTATGAGGTTTAGTAGTTCTCTGTTGGAACTTTTGGGATCTCTTAAATATACTATCATATCATCTGCAAATAGTGATATTTTGACTTCTTCTTTTCCAATCTGTATTCCCTTGAGCCCCTTTTGTTGTCTGATTTCTCTGGCTAGAACTTCAAGAACTATATTGAATAGGTAGGGAGAGAGTGGGCAGCCTTGTCTAGTCCCTGATTTTAGTGGGATTGCTTCAAGTTTCTCTCCATTTAGTTTAATGTTAGGGACTGGTTTGCTGTATATGGCTTTTACTATGTTTAGGTATGGGCCTTGAATTCCTATTCTTTCTAGGACTTTTATCATGAAGGGGTGTTGAATTTTGTCAAATGCTTTCTCAGCATCTAATGAAATGATCATGTGGTTTTTATCTTTCAGTTTGTTTATATAATGGATCACGTTGATGGCTTTCTGTATATTAAACCATCCCTGCATGCCTGGGATGAAGCCTACTTGATCATGGTGGATGTGCCCTTTGATTCGGTTTGCCAGAATTTTATTGAGTATTTTTGTGTCGATATTCATAAGGGAAACTGGTCTGAAGTTCTCTTTCTTTGTTGAGTCTTTGTGTGGTGTAGGTATAAGAGTAATTGTGGCTTCATAGAAGTAATTCAGTAGTGCTCCATCTGTTTCAATTTAGTGGAATAGTTTGGATCGTATTGGTATGAGGTCTTCTATGAAGGTCTGATATAATTCTGCACTGAACCCATCTGGACCTGGGCTCTTTTTGGTTGGGAGACTTTTAATGACTGCTTCTATTTCTTTAGGAGTTATGGGGTTGTTTAAATGGTTGATCTATTCCTGATTTAACTTTGGTACCTAGTATCTGTCTGGGAAATTGTCCATTTCCTGAAGATTTTTACGTTTTGTTGAATATAGGCTTTTGTAGTAGGATTTGATGATTTTTTGAATTTCCTCTGTATCTGTAGTCTTCCTTTGCAGTTCTGATTTTGTTAATTTGGACACACTCTCTGTGTCCTCTCGTTAGTCTGGCTAAGGGTTTATCTATCTTGTTCATTTTCTCAAAGAACCAACTTTTGGTTCTGTTGATTCTTTGTATGGTCCTTTTTGTTTCTACTTGGTTGATTTCAGCTCTGACTTTGATTATTTCCTGCCTTCTACTCCTCCTGGGTGTATTTGCTTCTTTTTGTTCTAGAGCTTTTAGGTGTGCTGTCAAGCTGCTGACATATGTTTCTTTCTGCAGGCACTCAGAGCTATGAGTTTTCCTCTTAGCACAGCTTTCATTGTGTCCCATGAGTTTGCGTATTTTGTACCATCATTTTCATTAAATTCTAAGACATTTAATTTCTTTCTTTATTTCTTCTTGACCAGGTTATCATTGAGTAGAGCATTGTTCAATTTCCACGTATATGTGGGCGTTCTTCCCTTATTGTTATTGAAGACCAGCTTTAGCCCGTGGTGGTCTGATAGGACATATGGAATTATTTCTATCTTTCTGTATCTGTTGAGGCCTGTTTTATGATCGATTATATGGTCAAATTTGGAGAAAGTACCATGAGGTGGTGAGAAGAAGGTATGTCCTTTTGTTTTAGGATAGAATGTTCTCTCTCTCTCTCTCTCTCTCTCTCTCTCTCTCTCTTCTCTCTTTCTCTTTCTCTCTCCATATATATATATATATATATATATATATATATAAATGTTAAGTCCATTTGGTTCATGACTTCTCTTAGTCTAAGTCTCTGTTTAATTTCTGTTTCCATTATCTGTCCACTGATGAGTGTGGGGTGTTGAAATCTACTATTATTGTGTGAAGTGCAATGTGTGCTTTGAGCTTTAGTAAGGTTTCTTTTATATATGCAGTTGCCCTTGTATTTGGAGCATAGTTATTTATGATTGAGAGTTCATCTTGGTGGCTTTTTCCTTTGATGAATAAGAAGTGTCCTTCCTTATCTTTTTTGATGACTTTTGGTTGAAAATCAATTTTATTCGATATTAGAATGGCTACTCCAGCTTGCTTCTTCCGACCATTTGCTTGGAAAGTTGTTTTCTAGCCTTTTACTCTGAGGTAGTTTCTGTCTTTGTCTCTGAGGTGTGTTTCCTGTAGGCAGAAGAATGCAGGGTCCTCATTGCATATCCAGTATGTTAATCTATGTCTTTTTTATTAGGGAATTGAGTCCATTGATGTTTAGAGATATTAAGTAATAGTGATTGTTGCTTAGTCTTATATTCGTGTTTGGGTGTGAGATTATGTTTGTGTGCTTGTCTTCTCTTTGTTTTGTTGCAAAACAATCAGTTTCTTGCTTTTTCTAGGGTATAGCTTGCCTCCTTGTATTTGGCTTTACCATTTATTATCCTTTGTAGTGCTGGATTTGTAGAAAGATATTGTGTAAATTTGGTTTTGTCATGGAATATCTTGGTTTCACCATCTATGTTAATTGAGAATTTTGCTGGATACAGTAACCTGGGATGGCATTTGTGTTCTCTTAGGGTCTGTAAGACATCTGTCCAGGATCTTCTGGCTTCCATAGTCTCTAGTGAGAAGTCTGGTGTAATTCTGATAGGTCTGCCTTTATGTGTTACTTGACCTTTTTTCCTTACTGATTTTAATATTCTTTCTTTGTTTTGTCCATTTGGTGTTTTGACTATTATGTGATGGGAGGAGTTTCTTTTCTGGTCCAATCTATTTGGAGTTCTGTAGGCTCTTGGGCATCTCTTTCTTTAGGTTAGGGAAGTTTTCTTCTATGATTTTGTTGAAGATATTTACTGGTCCTTTGAGTCTTCCCTCTTTTCTATACCTATTATCCTTAGGTTTGATCTTCTCATTGAGTCCTGGATTTCCTGTATGTTTTGGGCCAGTAGCGTTTTCCATTTTACATTATCTTTATCAGTTGTGTTGATAATTTCTATGGAATCTTCTGCTCCTGAGATCCTCTCTTCTATCTCTTGTATTCTGTTGGTGATGCTTGCATCTATGGCTCCTTGTCTCTTCCTTTGGTTTTCTATATCCAGGGCTGTTTCCCTTTGTGCTTTCTTATTGATTCTATTTCCATTTTTAATTCCTTCACCTGTTTGATTGTGTTTTCCTGTAATTTTTTTCAGGGATTTTTGCATTTCCTCTCTATAGGCTTCTGCTTGTTTATTTGTGTTTTCCTGAATTTATCTAAGGGAGTTCTTTATGTCTTTCTTGAAGTCCTCCATCATCATGATCTAATGTGATTTAAAATCTAGATCTTTCTTTTCTTGTGTGTTTGGATATTCATTGTTTGCTTTGGTGGGAGAATTTCGCTCCGATGATACCATGTTGTCTTGGTTTCTGTTGCTTGGGTTCCTCCACTTGCCTCTCACCATCAGGTTGTCTCTGGTGTTACCTTGTTCTGCTATTTCTGAGAGTGGCTAGACTGCCCTATAGGCCTGTGTGTCAGGAATGCCGTAGACCTGTTTTCTTTCAGCCAGTTATGGGAACAGAATATTCTGCTTTCTGGCATGTAGTCTTTCCTGTTAACTGGTCTTCAGCTGTTCCTTTTGTCATGTGTGGTGAGTCCAGCAGGCAGGTCACTTGGAGCAGAAAGTTGGTCTTACCTCTGGTGTCAAGCCTGAAATCACTCCTAGGGGACTGCCTTTCCGCTGTCTGTGAGGGCAGCAACAAGAAGAGCGTGCTCTGCCTTATCTCCGGTCCCTGTGCACAGGGGGCCCAGATGGCGCTAGGCGTTTTCCTGTAGAGTCAGAAATGTAGGCAGAGAGTAGTCTCCTCTGGCTTCCCAGGCATGTCTGCCACTCTCATGGTCTAGCTCTCCCTCCCAAGTGATTTGGGTGCAGGGAGCTGTTTGACCAGGTCGATTCAGATCTGGGAGGTGTATGGAGCGCAGGGAACCTGCAGCTTGAGTGCCCCTATCTTCCTGTTACCAGAGGCCCTATACAGTTTCCTCTTGGGCCAGGGATGTGGGCAAGAGTGGGCAGTACTAGTGGTCCCTCCTGCCTTGCAGTCTCAGGAGTGCCCATCTGTCTGGGCGATGAGCTCTCTCTCCCACTGGGTTTGGGACCAGGGAGGTGTGGGGTGGGAGTTTTTTTTTTTTTTTAAACTTATGTCATACATCAATGTGGTGTATTTGTACTTGTGATCTAACAATCTTAAGATAATAAATTCGCAGGGATTTTTTTAAAATAAAGATGGGCACTTTAATAAGAAGTGACCCTGGATGTCAGTCCAATGATAACTAATTGAATGCTTGAACAAAAGAATATACACACATTATTCAATTACCACTTGATGTTGACAAGAAAGTCCCAATTGTACATTTGTCCTTATGCATTTGGGTCAAACAGCAGCTGATTCTTTGCCCTCTCCAGTTGCCAACAGTCAGAGGAACAAATAAACCTGTGTGCAGGTAGACTATTGGGTCTACTTAGAGTATATTTCTGAAAGAAAAAATGCATAATCACAAGACTGATGGGTGTCATCATGCTCTGATCTCAGCTTTGAGGACATTTCCATGGGGCCATTCAGAGCTGGGACTTGGTTAGTTTTACTGTCATCTCTCTATATCTGTATACTTTTGGCACCATTAAATGCCTTGTGGGTGTGACTATGAGGAATTTCCTGACTGCTGACTGATATAGAAAGGTTCAGTCTTCTAGAGACAGCATTATTCCTAGTCAACAGGTCCTGGTCTGCAGCTGAATGTGAGCCTAGAAACAAGCCAATCAGCAACATTGCCTTAGGGTCTCTGCTTCAGTTTCTGCCTCCAGGTTCCTGCTTTGAATTCTTGCCTTAGTTTCCCACAATGATAGAACCTAGCATCTAATTCAAATCAAAGTTTTCCTCCACCAGGTTGGTTTCAATCAGTGTTCTATCATAACAACAGAAATAAAATTAGAACATGGCCACTCTAAGCTTCCAGGTGCACCGTGTTACTCCCTCAGTGAACAGACTGTATTTCTCAAAGCAATGTTTCTTTACTGCTTGGACATTTTGTGTAGACGTGGTAGTGTAGTGGACTGTGAGACAGGGAGATGAGTAAATTCTGATGTCCTTATCTTGGAGCCCAGTAAAAGGTCTTTGATTAAGTAAGACCACCAAGATTGTAGTCCTGGAAATTAACACATATTTTAGGAGTAACCCAATGAAAGAGGACATGTTCCAGGACCCAGTGTCCTCAATACTGCAGACTTTGCCCTTGTATGGTAGCATTCACCTATGACAGTCAGAACAGGATGGTGATCACACACTAGAATGATGCTTCCTTCCTTATTAATAGTAAGAACTTCTGGAGAAAGATAACTTCACTATTGGAAGTGAAGATCTTCCTGAATGAAAAATAGGGGAAATAATAGTAGCCATCTAACAGAATTGTAAGGAGGGGGCCTTTCATTATCCCATTGTTAGTTGCTACATTTAATATTGGATAGTAGGATGATCTTCAGATTTTCCTATCTGAATAAAAGGAAAATGAAATAGAGTAATAGTGTATATGTGCAAATTTCAAAAAGGTCATATGATTAAAGTTGTTACTAATTCATGCTCTTTTGCATATTGCCTCCTACTTTCAACAGTAGATGTAATCACTATTCAGATTGGACTGTGTTTGGTCACTTCATGAAAAATTGGTGCAGACATAGATGCAAAAGACTGAACAGCTTGCCTTCCCTACAACTTAAATACCAATACTGGATATATTTTAAAATGTAGACTTGCCTTATTAATCTGATTTAAGAAATTGTGGAGTTAGGTGTTAATCATATGTTCTTCTTGGACTATGTTGTAGAAAGCTGACATCTTGACATTATCTAACTGGCTTGCTCTTGTAATGATTTCTTGGTAGTGGCTTTAGTTATGGTAGAGAAGATGCGAAGTGTTATGATTATGTGAGGAGAACCAGCATTAGAAGAATGGCTGCTTTGAGGAAGCTCGTGCATCTTACCTCAATGACAGTGGGAAGGGCTACCTAGGTTGGGTTCCCCATCAATCACGGTTTCCAATGTTAGGCAGGATGAAGATCCTTACATTCCCTAGAGTCATCTTTTTCTAATTACTAGATATACTATTAATATCTTCACTTAAAAGGTAGCTGGATCCTGAAAGAATTAATGTATTCCAGAAGAATGGGTAGATGCCAAAGGGGAAAGATTATTGTCTTTTTTTCATTTTTATTAGATATTTACTTTATCTATATTTCAAATATAATCCACCTTCCTAGTTTCCCCTCCAGAACCTACCAATCACATACCCCACCCCCTGCCTCCGTGAAGTTACTCCCCACCCACCCACCCACTCCTTCCTGTCTCTGTGCCCTGGCATTCCCTTATACTGGGTCATCAATCCTTGACAGAACCAAGGGCCTCTCCTCCAATCGATGCTTGAAAAGGCCATCCACTGCTACATATGTGGCTGGAGACACGGGTTCCTCCATGTGTACTCTTTGGTTGTTGGTATAGTTTCTGGGAGCTCTGGAGAGTCTGGTTGGTTGATATTGTTGTTCTTCCTATGGGATTGCAAATCCCCTCAGCTACCTCAGTCATTTTTCTACCTCCTCCACTGGGGACCCCATTCTCAGTCCAATGGAAGGCTGTGAGCATCTGCCTCTGTATTTGTCAGCCTCTTAGGAAACAGCTATTTCAGGCTCCTGTAAGCATGCACCTCTTGACATCCCCAATAGTGACTGAGTTTGGTGACTGCATGTGGGATGGATCCCCATGTATGGCAAGCTCAGGACAGTATTTCTGTCAGTCTCTGATCCACACTTTATATCTGTATTTCCTCCTGTGCGTATTTTGTTCTCCATTGTAAGAAGGACTGAAGCACCCATACTTTGGTCTTTTGTCTTCTTGAGCTTCAAGTGGTCTGTAAATTGTACCTTGGGTATTCTGAGCTATTGGGCTAATATCCACTTATCAGTGTGTGAATATAATGTGTGTTATTTTGTGATTGGGTTAGCTCACTCAGGATGATATTTTCTAGTTCCATTCATTTGCCTATGAATTTCATGAAGTCATTGTTTTTAATAGCTGAATAGTATTCCACTGTGTAAATGTACCACATTTTCTGTATCCATTCCTCTGTTGAAGGACATCTGGGTTCTTTCCAGCTTCTGGCTATTATAAATAAGGCTGCTATGAACATAGTGGCACATGTGTCTTTGTTGTATGTTGGAGCATCTTTTGGGGATACGCCCAGGAATGGTATAGCTGGGTCCTCAGGTAATACTATGTTAAGTTTTCTGAGGAACTGCCAGAACTGATTTCCAGAGTGGTTATACCAGCTTTCAATCCCACCAACAATGGAGGAGTGTTCTCCTTTCACTACATCCTTGCCAGTATCTGTTGTCACCTGAGATTTTTCTCTTAGTCATCCTGACTGGTGTGAGGTGAAATCTCAGGGTTGTTTTGATTTGCATTTCCCTGATGACTAAGGATGTTGAATACTTTTCTTAAGGTGTTTTGCAGCCATTTGGGATTCCCCAGTTGAGAATTCTTTATTTAGCACTTTAGCCAATTTTTAAATTAAGGTTATTTGATTCTCTGGAATCTAACTTCTTGAGTTCTTTGTATAAATGTATATTAGCCCTCTATCAGATATAGGGTTGGTAAAGATCTTTTCCCAATCTGTTGGTTGCCGTTTTGTCCTGTGACAGTGTCCTTTGACTTACATAAGCTTTGCAATTTTAAGAGGTCCCATTTGTTGATTCTTGATCTTAGAGCATAAATCATTGGTGGTCAGTGCAGGAAATTTTCCTATGTGTCTATATGTTTGAGCCTCTTCCCCAATTTCTCTTGTATTAGTTTAAGTGTATCTGGTTTTATGTGGAGGTCCTTGATCCACTTGAACTTGAGCATTGTACAAGAAGATAAGGATGGATAGATTTGCATTTTTCTACATGCTGACCTCCAGTTGAACCAACAACATTTGTTGAAAATGTTATTTTTTCCATTGGATGATTTTAGCTCCTTTGTCAAAAATCAAGTAACCATAGGTATGTCAGTTCATTTCTAGATCTTCCATTCTATTCCTTTGTCCTAACTGCCTGTCTCTGTACCAGTACCATATAGTTTTTAGCACTATTGCTCTGTAATACAGTTTGGGGTAAGTTCTGGTAATTCCTCCAGAAATTCTTTTACTATTGAGAGTATTTTTCATTATCCTGGCTTTTTGTTATTCCAAGTGAACTAGAAAATGGCTCTATCTAACTCTATGGAGAATTGAGTTGGAAGTTTGATGAGGATTACATTGAAACTGTACATTGCTTTCAGCAAAATGGCCATTTTTACTATATTAACCCTGTGTGGCTCCATGAGCATCAGAGATCTTTCTACCTTATGAAATCTTGGATTTCTTTCATCACAGACTTGAAGTTCTTGTCATACAGGTCTTTCACTTGCTTGATTAGAGTCACACTAAGGTATTTTATATTATTTGTGACAATTTTGAAGGGTGTCATTTCCCTAATTTCTTTCTCAGCCTGTTTATTCTTTGAGTAGATGAAGGCTACTGATTTGTTTGAGTCAGCCACTTTGCTGAAGTTGTTTATCAGATTTACGAGGTTTATATTATCATATCATCTGCAAATAGTGATATTTTGACTTCTTCCTTCCCAATGTATATTTCTTTGACTTTCTATTGTTGTCTAATTACTCTGGCTAGGACTTCAAGTACTACATTGAGTAGGTAGGGTGAAAGTAGCCAGCCTTGTTTAGTCCTTCATGTTAGTGCAATTGCTTCAAGTTTCTTTCCATTTATTTTGAGGTTGGCTAGTGGTTTGCTGTATACTGCTTTTACTATGTTTAGGTATGGGCCTTGAATTCCTGATCTTTCCAGTAATTTATCATGAAGGTGTGTTGAATTTTTTCCATATGTTTCCTCAGCATCTAATGAGATGATCATGTGTTTTTTTTTCCTTTGAGTTTGTTTATATAGTGGATTAGGATGATGAATTTCCATATATTGAACTATCCCTGCATCCCTGAGATGAAGCCTACTTGATCACGATGGATGATCACTTTGATGTGTTCTTGGATTTGGTTTTTGAGGATTTTATTGAGTATTTTTGCACCCATATTCATGAAGGAAATTGGTCCGAAGTCCCCTTTCTTTGTTGGTTTTTTACATGGTTTAGATATAAGAGTAACTGTGGCTTCATAGAAGGAATTTTGTAGCACTCCATCTGTTTCTATTTTGTGGGATAGTTTGAAGAATATTGGTATTAGGTCTTCTTTGAAGGTCTGATAGAATTCTGCACTAAACCTATCTGATATTGGGCTTTTGGGGGGCAGTTTTAATGACTGCTTCTATTTTTTTAGGGGTTGTGGGACTGTTTAGATGGTTTATCTGATCCTGATTTAACTTTGGTACCTGGTATCTACCTAGAAAATTGTTCATTTCATTCAGATTTCCCAGTTTTGTTGAGTATAGACTTTTGTAGTAGGATCTAATATTTTTTTTGAATTTCCTCAGTTTCTGTTGTTATGTTTCCCTTCTCATTTATGATTTTGTTAATTTGGATACTCTTTCTGTGCCCTCTGGTTAGTCTGGCTAAGGGTTTTATCTATCTTGTTGATTTTCTCAAAGAACCAGATCCTGGTTTTGTTGATTCTTTGTATAGTTCTTTCTGTTTCTACTTGGTTGATTTCAGCCTTGAGTTTGATTATGTCCTGCCATCTACTCCTCTTGTGTATACTTGTTTATTTTTTTTCTAGAGATTTTGGGTGTGCTGTCAAGCTGCTAGTATTTGCTCTCTCCAGTATCTTTTTGGAAGCACTCAGAGCTATGAGTTTTCCTCTTAGCACTGCTTTCATTGTTTCCCATAAGTTTGGGTATGTTGTGCCTTCATTTTCATTAAATTCTATAAAGTCTTTAATTTCATTTTTTATTTCTTCCTTGACCAAGTTATCATGGAGTAGAGTGTTGTTCAGCTTCCATATGTATATGAGCTTTGTGTTGTTTCTGTTGTTATTGAAGACCAGCCTTAGTTCGTGGTGATCTGATAGGATGCATGGGATTATTTCAATCTTCCTCTTTCTGTTGACCTTCACCCTAGAACAGGCAAGAAAATAGTTGTACTGGTCAATTTTATTTGTCTGGAGGACACAACCTAGAGTTACCACAGCAAAAGGAGCCTCAGTTGTGGAAATACCTTCATGAGACCCAGCTGAAAGGCCTTTTCTCAATTAGTGATCAAGTGGGGAGGAACAGTGGGTGGTGCCATCCCTGGGCTGGTAGTCTTGAGTTCTATGAGAGAGCAAGCTGAGCAAGCCAGGGGAAGCAAGCATCCCTCTATGATCTGTGCATCAGCTCCTGCTTCATGACCTGCTTGAGTTCCAGTCCTGACTTCTTTTGGTGGTGAACACAACATGGAAGTGTAAGCCGAATAAACCCTTTTCTCCCTAACTTGCTTCTTGGTCATGAAGTTTGTGCAGAAATAGAAACCCTGACTAAGACAGTAATCTTCTTTCAACATCACAAAAGAAGATAGCCACACAAATATAATTCTAACTTGAACAACAAAAAATAACAGGATGCACCAATCACTGTTACTTAATATCTCTTAATATCACTGAACTCAATTCCCCAATAAATAACATAGATTAACTGACTGGATACGTAAACAGGACCCAGCATTTGCTGCATACACCTCATGCACCTTAGTGACAAAGACAGACCACTACCTCAGAGTAAAAGGCTCGAAAAATTTCCAAGCAAATGGTCCCAATAAACAATCTGGAGTAGCCACTGTAATATTGAATAAAATCAACATTCAGCCAAAAGTTATTAAAAACAGTTAAGCAGGGACACTTTATATTCATCAAAGGAAAAATATACTGAGACAAACTCTCAATTCTGAACATCTATGCTCCAAATGCAAGGGCAACCACATTTATAAAAGAAACTTTACTAAAGTTCAAAGCACACATTGTACCTCATACAATAATATAGGGAGACTTCAACATCTCATTCTCATCAATGGACAGATCGTGGAAATAGAAACTAAACAGAGACACAGTGAAATTAACGAAAGTTATGAACCCAATGGATTTAACAGACATGTATAGAACATTTCATCCTAAAACAAAAGACTATATCTTCTTCTCAGCACCTCACGGAACGTTCTCCAAAATTGTCCATATAATTGGTCACAAAAATGGAAAGATTGTTGTTAATTCTATGTATTGACAGTGCAGATCAGCACTTTATATCCTAGTGAGAAGAGAGAACCAGGGACCTAGTTGAGATTGTTATAGAATCACATTGACATGAATTTAAATTACAGATCTTCTGCTTTTGAATTGAGGAATCATGGGTAAACTAGATGCTATCTCTCAGCTTCTGATCCTCATTGTCAAAATTAGCAATATGTAATAATCACCTTTAAAAATATATGAGTTGTTAAATATCCAAGAACTGGTAATTCAGTTTCATATTTGTTGATCCTTACACTGAATCTGAGTTAGGAGGATGACAGATCACAACTAAGGCCTTATTTGGAAAAGAGAGCACAAAGAAAAGGTAACTTCTGCTATATTAAGTAGGAGAAATTGTGGTCTGTAATAATATTTTTGTTTGTACATCTATTACAATTTGAAAAAGTACAAACCTGTGTGATCTAATAATCCTGGTAGTTATAAATTGCACTGTATATCTGTGATATGATGAATTGTACTAATTTCTTTAAATACATGATCTCATTTAATTTATGCTAATGAGGTTTTCTAGAGTGGATGCCATTATTTGACAAATAAAGAATTGGAGAAATGAAAAGTATGTTACTATAACAGCATGAAGAGGCAATGTAATTTCCTGAGACATATATTTTTATTAATATAAATTATCTCCTGAGAATTTCTCACAACCTCAGCCAAAATGAGACAGACCCTGTAGTTTCATGTCTATTGCACAACAAGAGGAAGGGGAGAGAAAACACTAGTGGGATCATGAAACAGCAAAATAGTTCATGGTTTCCATTATGTAAGCAGAGCTGGTGATTGATCAGGGCTACCAGACAAGGAAGTGGTAGACATGTTTCTTCTGACAGCCACGAGCAGGAGCTAATGCAGGGTTTATAAGCATAAAACTTGTAAGCATCTGGGCCACGTTACAGTTATTCATTTTCTTTTTGATCAATCAGACATTGAGGATTAGAGCCTTTCCCCAATGTTTCATCACTGTCAACTGACATCTAATGTAAGTGCTTTTGCCCAACCAATCAAATTCATTTGTTCTTTATGTTGTTAAAAACAGACATTATGTTTTAGGTAATGATTGTTACTTAGAAAGCAAGTTGATAATGGGTATGTTGGCAGAACTATTGTTGCTTAGAGAGAAAGTTGGTCAGCTTAGGTAAAATGTAGTCTGAAGAAGGCAAAATGACTTTACCTAAGAGAAGTGTCCCCGCCCCCTTTCTTTTGCTCCCAACAACACAAGGAACAGCTCTAATTTGCCAAAATGTCAGTCTTATGGGTAGGCAAAACTGCATATATGCATAACAAATGCTCAGGCTGTGTAAGAGCTCACAGTAACAATGTTCTTCTCCATCTAGTTTGTCTTCTAACCAGTCTTGGGGATACTGGCTACTTCTTGGGTCAATGATATGTAGAGCATGGAATCTGGTCTCAGATATTCTGGGAATGGTCCTCTGCTTCACTGTTCATAGTGGGTTGTACTCCTCAGGGTGTGGCTTCCTTGTTGTTCACTCTTTTCTTAGAATCCCTGTGAGAAATAAGTAAGAACAAGTGCATCAAGCATTGATTACAGGTTCTATAACATGAGGTAGACTATCTATCCTCATAAACAGCTGAATTCTCTAATTTCTAGGTAAAACGTTGGTATTATATAAATGACTCTATGAAGGTTCTAAACAGATCTAATAGATAAACAACAGTGTGCGCGCACGCGCATGTGTGTGTGTTTATGAGATAGTGAGTGTGGGAGATACAGAGACAGAAGCACAGAGTAAAAGAGACAGTCTCAGAAAGATCTGTATTAATCCAGATAGTCTGAGTGAAGTACACTATAAAGATGAAGGACAAGTAGGGCAGAGGATAAGGAGGTGTATTCTGTCTGGAGTTCATTGAACCAGAGGAAAAATATATATAGTAGAGTTTGACATCAAGTGTTCTGACCCGCAGGAGTAAGAAGACACCTTTAATGTTTAGTTCTCCCTCCAGGGATTGGCTTAGCTAGCTCTTGTTCCACTCTCCTACAGAAATGTCAATACATTGATTTCAGCTTAGCAGAGAGAAGACAGTAAAATTGAACGTGTTCAAATAAAGAGTGAGGCAGTAGAAGAGTGACTGTCCAGTGCTATTGTGTCCCTTGCAGCTCTTCAGGCAGCAACCTGGTGGGTGGCCAAACTGTCCACTAGAGGTTTGACTCTTCAAGTCTCTTAATGATTTTTACCAACTGTTCCGAAATTCCCAGTGCTAATGTCAATCCATTTTAAACATTACCAATAGCTACAATGCCTAGCAATGTTCCTTGCTTTCTGAGCTCCCAAATGGAAGCTAATTGTAGTGATATGTGTAGTTTGAGGTCTTCACAAGTAAAGGAACAGCTCAGCTACAAATGCAGCCCTGATGGGATAGTCTTCTGATTGCACCCAATGCAAAGTTATGGAAAAGGCCCCATGATGGTTTTAAAATATGTCAACAAATTATTTCACTTTTCTTTTGAGATCAGGGGTACTTTGCTTGCTCCTCCCGGTTCTTAGTGTCAGCATCTTCTGTTTAGTGTACAGTAGCAGAGATGATGTTTGAAATGCCCAACTTTAAGATATATGTGGATTCCCTTGCTCTCACTCCAGAAAGAGACAGCTGAAGTGGTATAAAGACATTCAAGTGACTTATAGAAATGCTTATGTGGTAAGGATCTGGGATTCCCTACTGATAGCCATGCCCTAGACATGTATTGACTATACTATGTAAATGTTTGAATGGATATAAATTGGGTTGGTCTTTTGGGTGCAACCTCTTTAAATGCCTTGAACCTGATGCTTCACTCTCTGCTGCAGTTGAATTCCTGACCCATGGATTTAATGAGATAATATTTTATATTAATCCATTAAGTTTGGGGAATTTTCTTATTTTATCTTTATTAACTTGAATATTTTTTATTTACATTTTGATTATTATTCCCCTTCCCGGTTTCCGGGCAAACATCCCCCAAACCCCCCCTCCCCCTCTAGATGGGCTTCCCCTCCCCGTCCTCCCCCATTACCACCCTCCCCCCAACAATCACGTTCACTGGGGTTCAGTCTTGACAGGACCAAGGGCTTCCCCTTCCACTGGTGCTCTTACTAAGCTATTCATTGCTACCTATGTGGTTGGAGCCGAGGGTCAGTCCATGTATAGTCTTTGGGTAGTGGCTTAGTACCTGGAAGCTCTGGTTGGTTGGCATTGTTGTTCATATGGGGTCTCGAGCCCCTTCAAGCTCTTCCAGACCTTTCTCTGATTCCTTCAACGAGGGTTCCGATCTCAGTTCAGTGGCTTGCTGCTGGCATTTGCCTCTGTATTTGCTGTATTCTGGGTGTGTCTCTCAGGAGAGATCTACATCCAGTTCCTGTCAGCCTGCACTTCTTTGCTTCATCCATCTTATCTAATTGGGTAGCTGTATATGTATAGGCCACATGTGGGGCAGGCTCTGAATGGGTGTTCCTTCTGCCTCTGTTCTAAACTTTGCCTCCCTATTCAAGTTTGGGGAATTTTCTAATCAAAAAGCAATATTACAACCACTGGCTCTCTTTGGTAAACCTTAAAAAAACATTTGAAATTGTTTATTTTTTACAAAACAAAACAGATTTATACAAAAATACTAAAGAAGTTACCAGAATTAGAAAATACGTTCCCTCTTGCTATCACTTACAAATTCAAGTCAATGTCCTCTGGAATTTGTAGAAGATGGGTGCTTGACATTGAACTGCTTTAGGTCACAGTGAGTCTAAAAGAGACAGTTCTTTGAGCAGTATGTGACAGCTTCAATTTAGCTTATGAGTGTGTATCTCTATTCTGACAAGGATCCTTAAGGCTTGAAAATCTAGAGTGTTTTTCACTTGGGCAGTCAATATACAGTTATTACTACTATTTGCAATAAATCTATAATAAGTAAACCCATACAGTCTTAAAGAGGAAGGAATAAGTTGAATAGTGAAATTAAGACATTACTGTGGTACTTGACAAGTCTGAGAGACTGTAGGACTAGAGAAATGTCTCTGCTGTTACTAGTACATACTCCTTTTACAAAGGAACCAAGCTTAGTTTCCAACACCATGCTGGGTGGCTCACAACCATTTAGAATTTCAGTTCCAGGAAATGTGATATCCTCTTCTGCCTCCCAGGCATTTTTGTTATATTATATGTACATGTTCATACTCTGATAAACACACACACACACACACACACACACACACACTTTAAAGTAATGAGAATAAAAATCTTGTAAAATAGTTAAAAATCTGGTTTGAGCAAATATATCTGCATTAACTCCAGAAAAGACACCGTAAATGTGGGCTGGGCCAATATAGAACATTTGTTCCTAGATATACGCAGTGGATGGAGCTTCTGTGAACACTGAAACACTCTTGTGTTCAATCTCATTTTTTTGGGGTAGAACTGTGAATAGAATTGTGGTCCTATAGAGGTGAGGCTTAGTGTCCATGTTAACCAAAGAAATCTTTAAAACTATGAGACAATTTTTTATTTTGCACAATAGTTATCATCTTTTTAAAAAACTGGAGAAATAGATTAACATATGTTTCTACCAAACAATGGACTGCCATTGTGGCTAAGGGCTAAAGTGGGTTATCTTAAGGATAATACTTCTGATTTAGAATGTGATGCTATGTCAAGTTCTTTCTTCTTTGCAATGTAACCAATAGTTGAGAAGGTCTATACAATGAAAATTGTCCTTATTAATTTACAAGACAAAGTGCCTGTTGCTTTGGGAATCAGTCCCAGAGTACATTGTTTTCACATAGTTCTAAATTGTGGGTAATTATACACAAATATTAACTTGATGAAGATAATTACAAGAATTTATCATTGTTGAGGTTTCATGTTATTTTGTTAAAAACTTTTGGGGACTTTGGGTTGGAAAATTAACTTTTATTGGTATTTATTTGTTAGTGAATGCCTGAAATCATTACTAAAATTAACACAGATAATTCCTTTCCTTTTTCACAGTGAATGTGTTTGCTAAATAACACAGCTTTTATCACTTTGGAAATTTTAAACACCAGTTGTTTCAAATCATCATTTGAAGAGTTAAGTTTATAAAAATTAATAGGTCAGTGAAGAACATGTGTAGTAGAAAATTTAAAGTACAAAAGAGAGAAAAAGAAAAGAAAAGGAAATGAGAGAGGAAGGGAGAGAGAAACACACACACACACACACACACACACACACACACACACACACACACACACTTGGAGAGAGAGAGAGAGAGAGAGAGAGAGAGAGAGAGAGAGAGAGAGAGAGAGAGAGACTGACCCTTGGGACACTTTCCCTCCTATTGTATTGCCTTGTCCAAGCTCAATATGAGGATGTTTGCCTTATCTTTTCTGAGGAGAAATAGAGGGGGAGGGTATCTGGGGGAGAGGGAATCTGAGGGGAAATGGTGGGTGTGGAGGGAGGGCAAACTCTGTGCAGCCCACATGTATCATATGAGAGAAGTTATTATCAATAAAAGAAGAAGGAGGAAGAGGAGAAGGAAGAGGAGAAAGAGGAGAAAGATGAGAAAGAGGAGAAAGAGAAGAATGAGGAAGAGGAGAAGAAAAAGGAGGAGGGAGAGGAGAAGGAGAAAGAGAAGGAGGAGAAGGAGGTGGAGAAGGAAGAAGAAGAAGAAGAAGAAGAAGAAGAAGAAGAAGAAGAAGAAGAAGAAGAAGAAGAAGAAGAAGAAGAGGAGGAGGAGGGAGGAGAGGAGGAGGAGGAGGAGGAGGAGGAGGAGGAGGAGGAGGAGGAGAAGGAGGAGGAGGAGGAGGAGGAGGAAGAGGAGAGAAATAAGAGGAAGACAATGATTTGAAGGAAGATCAACTATGCTGTAGTGTTCTCGTGAAAATCTGTTCCTACTTAGAAACTTGCTATCAAATTAGTTTACTCTTGAAATCATAAACAGTAAAATACAAGAAAAAGCAGCGTTTTCTCCCCTTTTCCTCGTCGATTGTGACTGTTCCCAAATTTTACAAATATTTACCCATGACTATACCTAGGCTTCTAAAGTTTGGATCTAGCTCTATGGATACCTTGGTATTTTCAATGTTCACTGGAGTCTGCTAGCATTCTGTGCTTAGGTTTATTTAGTTGATGTTGATGCTTGCTTTATTCCTTAAATCTTAGTTTGGAAATCTTGGCACACCCTAAGAGTGAAGCTCTGTGGGGTTCTGTCTTTCTCCTTGAGAGACTGGAAGATTGCTTTTAAGACCTTGTTTGACTTATACAATGTGTGTGTGTGTGTGTGTGTGTGTGTGTGTGTGTGTATACGTGTGCACATGCACGCACGCACACACACACACACACACACACGTATATATGTGGTAGTATTTGGTACCATATATATGTGTGTGATCTTAAATACCAATTTAAATAATATGTAAAAATGCACTTTAAAACATCTTTGGTTCAGAGGCCAGAATATACCTGCAAGCTATTACATGGTCTCATGTGTACCCTGGCATGCTTGACTCCATGAAATCTATTTGTAATCTGATAATGCACCCATAATCTGTTGAGATACTGCGTGTTTGGCTTTCCTTTGGATTTTGAACTCAGGAATTGTACCAATGAAAAGATTATGTTTTCTTTCTGTGTTTTAATCACCTGGGTTTGCTCCTAAAAGATAAGTTTGTTGATAGTTTCTCTGTTATGATCTTTTAACTAAATCTGCTTCACCCTGATTGCAAGGTTATAGCTACCTTAGTGAGGTAGGAATTTAAGGAAATTATAATATCTATTCTTAAGTGTTTCAAAGGTTGTCATTAAAATGGGTGTTCGTTTCTGATAGATTTAAACAGTGAAGCATGGCCAGTTATAACTCAGAATAATGGAGGATGCTCTGTTTGTCTAATAGACTAGAATGAATGCATGTTGAAAGCAGGAGCTTCCTTCACAGGATTTGATAAACAAATGGATGGACAACCTTCAGATGTCACAGGAAAGATTCAAAAGTGTGTGGATCTCATTCAGCTTTTCTAATAGTTTTATAACTCATTGACTGGGTGGTACCACAGGTTTGGGTCATTACTGCTTTATGGAGTAATAGGTTAGTTATAATGGAAGGCTGGGAAGTGTACCATGGACCAGCTAGTACAAGATAAGTTGATGTTCATCTTGATTATATTACTCTTGTTATAATATGGCCTCTGTCTATCCCAAGTCAATGGCCCTACTGCCACTTGCTTTGAAATGGTAAAATAAACTTTGAGAAGATTCTACCTCACAATGGTTTTAAGGGACAGATTAATTGGTTTTGGAAGTTTCCCCAAAATTTGGGATTTCACATTAAATAATCCTTAAGTCTCCATTATGTGCTTAGATAAAGAAAGGGTCAGCTAAGTTTATGGGTTGTCTGTGAAGCTTGATAGCTCACTGGGTCTCATGGATTAGCCAGCACACCACTTTACTAGCCAGATAATGTTCATCTGATTCTGTGAATGCATCACTGTGGGAACTGTCTAGGTTGAGCAATCCAGGCTGGAAGAAGATTGGTATGATCCATGTATAATGAACTTTCTTAAGAAAGCATGTGCTTCCAGAAAAACCCCAGTGTCCAAGGATGGTGTTGAAAGAAACATTTAAGATGTACTCTTGGCTTTCCATAACCACAGGATGACCTCCTGGCTAAACTACATAGGAGCTGATTTCTAGGTCAAGTCAAATGGCAGAATGCCAGATACCAATACATAATGTATATAAGTGAACATGAACGTAGTATTTAGTAAAGCTGCACAAACATCTGCGGCAACATTTTTTGTCAGCATTCCCTCAGGATCAGGTGAATAGAGGAATATCTGGTTCCCATCTGTCTCCATTAACATATATCTGAAAATGGCCTGTTAAGACGATCCTCTTCTGATAGCAATATTCTATCTGCTTTTAGAATTCATCAAGTCTCTAGAGCTCCAGCTAAGCAGGATGTTGCTCCAATTCTCCAGATTTGCCCTAATAAGTCACCTAACATGGCTAAAAATCATCAAAATAAATGCCATAAAGGATTCCATAAAATTCCCACAGGTCGGTTCTAATGGCTGCTAAGTTATGTAACTACTTATCAAATGCTTTCTTTCCTCCTTATTAGAGGTAGGGAGAGTCCTGAGAGTAATGATGATGGCATGGATACTGATCTTGTTATGACTAAAAAGTATGTTCTGGCATCATAAATTGAATCATTATAATTTTTGGACTAAATTGTATTTATTTAAAAATCTTTTTGTATCACATCATTGAGTGTCTCTGGTCTTATATTCATTGGTCTAGTTAGTTTTATTTCTAGTTAGTGGTAGTCGGTGACAGGCTAAGGAAGGAAAGACAGAAAAATGAAGGTCACTCATAGTCTTCTTTATCCTCAAAGAGGTGATTTAAGAAATACAAGCATTCAGAATTTTTGCTAAATAAGGAAACATGGGGGGAAGCTTGCAATTCACGGGACTCACTTTTCTTGGGAAAAGTTATGCAAATATCTAAAAGTTATAAGCATTCAACTGCTGTTTTAAGAACATGCACACTTCTGTGGGCTTTCTGTTGAAAAGGCAAGTTGGAGCCTGTGCATGTGCAGCATTCCAGACCATAAGTGCTCATTTCTAAACTGTGATTGTACATTGTTCCACGGCTCTTACCGACACGTGCTCAATTCCCATCAGAGTCAGGATGATGCCTTCTAGCCTGATTGCATTTTGACAACAGTCTCAATGGTGCTTTCAGGCATGGCTAGAGTACAGTAGTACAGCCTTTTTTGTACAGTGTAGCCAGATCAACTTTTATCAGATATTTATAGCTGAAATGCTATGTGTTCGTGAAGTTAATAAATTGTATTTTCCGGTTTAGACTCACATGTGCTAATGTAAATGAGAAAATTGTCCAAGCTAACACGCATGTGTTTTTGTGTTTTCACCCAAACCAAGTCTGGTCAATGAGACCCAATTTTGTTTCTAGCCATGACATAATAGATAATGCTATAATAAAATAGAGCAGCTTAGAGTATAGTTGGCAGCCTGACCAGATCACAAGCAAGTGAAAACCTGAGTGGCTTCTGTGGAAAGCATATACAAGTATGTGTACATATGCATACATATGTGTATGTGTATTTAAAACATATGTGTAGGAAATTTGCCAATTTGCTAATGATAGGTATTTAGGAAAATAAGTGAATGACAGATGATGCACAGAAATCTATGGATATTTGTAGCTTCTACTATCCCTCTTTTCATTGAGGCATTAGACAATAATGTCATATTTTGAAATAGCAAGAAAAAAGCTATGACATAGCCCCAGAAGAGGGCATTATTATAACTTCTCAAACTCTTTTCTGCCCTTTCCAATATCTTAAAAAAAATCCCCCAACTCTAACTCCCTCCAGTGTCTTTAAAGCATAAGACCCTGCACACCTAGCTCTTTAGCCTTCTTCCTGTCCCATTTCTGTCCATTTTGGTCCTGTCAAGTTGACATTCTTTCATCTCTTCAATGTGCCACACTCTGTGAAATCTGACTCACCACACAACTGGATAGATATTTCTGACATGATTGTGCTTTCTCTCCCCAGCCCAACTCCTGTAGCCAAATGTCTCTTCTGTTAGGTCTTAGTTCAAATTCCATTTCTTCACAGATGCTTCCTGAGTTCCTGTTGAATTTAGTTTTCCCCATGACCTATTTCTGTACCACAGGGAAAACCCTTCATCCCACATCATTCTTGAAATCACCTTTTAACATTTATATCTTACATAGTGAAGTCCGTGTGTGCAAGAACTCAGTCTCATCACATTCACTGAGTTTGTAGCTGTTTTTAATTTCATAGACTTAGTAAAAAAAAAAAAGCTGACTAATTATTTTTGGAATTAAGTAGTCTAAAATTAATAAATACTTTTAAAAAGTAAAAAGGTGTTAACATCCTTAAATTCCTTCTATCCAAAGCCAAATGTAGGATCATTTCTCACTAAACCTGTCTTGGTATATTATTCACAGCCCCAGTGAGCAGAGCCACATAGTCCAGTCTGTATAACCAGTTTTGACACTTCTATCTTCCTCTCCCACAGTCAATCTTAACACATCCCAGCAGTTACGTGTTTCTTCAAGTCAGCCCTAACTCTTCACCTACTGCTTCCACTTGAGTCCAGCAGTGCTTGTGAAGTTCCTTCCATCTGGTCTGGGAGACAAGTATGAATGAAGCTTAACAGCTTCCCTTAGAGGAAACTTAAATTTGGAGGAGGATGTGAAAGTGAGAAGTATCTTAAATATTTTATTAAGATTCCTACTGTTATCTAGGCAAAGAGTTGCTTAACCTTGGATATTTTTTCTCATTAATCACCCTTGGGAAATTATTTATGTCAATCTTGAAGCAAAAATCTATTCCCAGTGGAAATTACAAATGAATTGTATACATAATAAAAAGTTGGTACTAGGAAAATGGCTAGAGAAGAAATGATAGCCCAAACAGATCAACAGAAATATTCATTTATGCTAATCATAAAGGGTGGATGAAGCCTGGTGAATCTTCTGTTACCTTTGTACACATTTAGCTTCTTGTCCTCATCTTACTTTGGTCTGACAAGGTAGGAATGTAGTTTTTACAGGATCTACATGATGGGTATCTAGGTATGAACGTGTCTCTGAGCACAGTTGTGATGAAAGAAAAAATTAATAAACATTGGATCTAAATAAACAAACAAAGAAACAAAAACCAAAAAGACATATCAAACTAGAAATATAAAACTAGAGGAAATGCTATAGAAGATTATATTCATGAGTTTCTTTTAAGGCTGGACCTGGGTCTTTGGCAGTTTGGTAAACAGTAGTGGTTAAATTTTTCTTAATCTTCTCTATTATTTAATTTAAATAATAAATTATAGTTTGTTAATGAAGGATACATATTTTACCCTGGAAAGATGATTTTAAATGAGACTGTATATATTTTCCATGGCCCCAGTGCTAATTGAGGCTGTCATTATCCTCTTACCACATAAGCTCTCCATCACTGCTCATTATTCAGTGCTATTTAAAATTAATAAGTCTGATGTCTTATCATCATGAAGAGCACACACATCAGCTGTGCTCCCAGAAAGGGGCAGAGGTTAGTTTGATATCACACTTTACTAATATGTAAAAGTTAGTACCAGGAACACTGGAGATATGAAAGATGGAAAGAAAAGGAAAACTGGAAAGTCAGTGATCACTTAAGAATTATAGTTTATTAATCACTACTTAGATAACAAAAACGACCTAGGATTTTGAACAAATTGGAGTCATTTGCAATGACAGATATTTAATAGATTTCTTCAAAATATCTAGACTTAAATTACAAATCTTATTCTTACTCCTTTCTTGGAATTTGAAAGACATCTTTTAGAGAGTATCTCAACTCTGAGCCTACTTACAACACTCAGTTTTGGTTGAGCCAGTTTGAATCCCTGGCTCACAGCCTTGTGTATCTTCTTAAAAGGTACTGGCTGAAATGAGACAGGAACCTGGTGCTTCTACTTTGGCAGCATGCCATGGCCTCCTGGAGTCCTCTTCATTTCTAGACAAATCACAAGTGCAGGATCTCTTGCACACAGACACATGCTACCCATTCACACCTTTGGATATAGCAACCTTGGATTTCAAACTTGAGTAAATAGAACATCTTCCTTTACATTGAACATGTTAATCACATACTTTCAGTGATGAAATCTGGTCAGTCCTGAATTTGCTTCTGCTATACATTTTGGTTCTGGGAATAGGAATCTTCCCTGTTCCCACCAATATAAAACAATACAAAATGGAAATGTTACATCTTCCAATTTCTTTGTAGGGTACTTAGAAGTTGTTTTTGTTATTGTTGTTGTTGTTGTTACTGTGGCTTTTTGGCCATTTTTTTTCACCCAGAATAGTTATACATCCCTTTCCAATGTGTATGGGTCTTTAGTCTCTGTACATAACTCCTTGTGTCCTCCCCATACAGTCCTTCTATCCAAATAATATCCCAGCTGTGTAGGGGATCTTTTGTTTTTCAGACATGCAAATTATTTACTTTTTAAATTCAAAACTTTTTCACTTGCCCTTCTCTCCATGCTTGGAAGTTTTTTACTCTCATCATTCCTATGTGAGATTCCTAAATAAAAATCTTTCAATATTCTCAGAAATGGTTTTTCTGACAACTCTTGGCTGAGGCAAATTTACTTTTTAGGGTATTTAAAATGGTCATGCTGTTAATTTTCTTTTTTCTTTTTTTGGTTCGATTCGTGTAATTAAATGCAATCCCATATAGTAAGGGGCTGCCTGTGCTTGGCTGTCACCATACTTTAAGATCTATAATATTTTTATACTAAGTGATTAATTTGGGAGATGTTGGAAATAATTTCAAAATGAAAATAAGTAGTTTTTATTTATAGAATAGCCTACCCCCTCACCAAAACAAATTTATAAAGCAATAAAGTGACTAAAGAATTCTGTTTTTTTACTTAAGAAGGGAATATATGTGCCCACATGCAGATTTCTCTATATAGATATTTCGGGGGAGGGGAGGGTATATATTTTGTTAAAATTTGGGAGGGACAGGAAAAGGACAATTTATCCTGGAAACTAGTGACCAAGACATGCCAAACCTACCTATTTGGCTGGTTTGTGGAACCTTTAATAGATGCATGAATGCTAAGCTTACAAAGTGATAAGGAAACATCTTATCTTGGCATTTGCATATCATGCACTCAGTCTCTGAAACTGTAAAGCTTTAATATTTGTTAAATGAACACATGGATTTATGTAGTATGTCACAACCCGGCAATCTTTATTTACACATAAGTGATTTTTATCACTTAAGTAAGTCACATTTCTTTTTTTGCTAAAGCAATACATTACTGATTTTATATGCAAAGTCTGTAGGGAAACAAGATTCACTTTATAGCCAATTTTTCTGAAATGTATTGACCCCACAAAACAAGAGACATTTAAGCTTTGAAATATGCATTGTCATTTAGCTTTCAAAAGCAGCAGTTTTTCTTAGCTGTTTCTTAGTTTAATTGTTCCCCAAAGCTAGATAAATAGAAGAAATAGAATGTGTTAGCATTAAACTACATTCTAGCAAGGTGACTTTGGTTCAGTTTGTGCAGTTCAATTATTAGTGAACCACTGTTTGTGTGGATAATTGTTTTCATCATGTATTTCTATTAGACTGGGAAATATGTATTTCCAAGGTAAAGGAAAATGCTCTATATGTTCTGGGCTTAAAGTCTAATCGTAAACATTATTGAGTTAAAAAAATAGTACCAAGACATCATCTTACAGATAATTTTAATTAATAAATTTAATAAAAGGAATGACTATTGCTAGTAATCTTTCTAGTTTTCATTCTAAACCTACACAAGTGTGATCAACAATAACTATACTATAAACTCAATGCTATCTTATCTTGAACTTTACTCACTAAAATCACTGTTATATTGATTTTGAATTCAGTCTCATACAAGTTCTCAGGGCAAGGACAAAATGCAGCCAGACAGAGTTTTTGCTGAAATATAACCTCTGCTGTGCCTTGTACACTTACCTTCAATTCTCCACAGACTTTTGTTCTTTGATGCTTCATATTCTGGCCTCTTCTGTCTGCATTTTTTCTCAGCCTTTAAAATGTACTCAGAATAGCTCTCTGATTAAAGCTCACAGCATGCAAAGAATTTTCTAGAATAAAATTTCAAACCTTTTCATATTCCATCCTCAAACCAGCTCCAGTGATTTAGCAAATGAATTACCCTACCTCTCAGCACTAATTTCTATGCAATGACTGGAGAGCCAAAAGAAACATGTACATGTGGCTATAGTTTGTACACACTTATTAATAGACACGGTAATCAATGGATGTTTATTTTTCTAACACAAATCCTTTGTGAGAGCCCTATACAACATATTTTATGAGTTGGTTGATTTCCAATGGTAAGCTGCATTAGTGTTAAAATAAATAATTCTATAGCATTGTGACCCCATGAGGATGAAATGAAAGGTCATTTATTTAATCTCTATTAGCATAAGAGGCACATGACTTTCAATTCGGAAAATGGCATAATCGAATAGGTGTTTTATGGTTCTCAGGATCTTGGAATTCTAGCTAAGCAGATGGTCTCAAACTGCAGGGAAGAAAGGATTCATGTAAGTGTGCACAATTGCAAAGACTTAACCTATTGGCTGTGAAAGGAAAAAATGGGAAATTAAGATTTTATCCTTTAGCTCAGCAGGTTTGGTTTGTCAGCTATCCTAAGACTAAAGAGCCTGGAACAAAATAATGGTGTTCTCAACGGTAGTCTGGGCAACATGGGGACTGAAACAACCTTGATAGCTCTTAATTGATAAAGAAACTATGATACATTTACACAATGGAATACTACTCAGATGTTAAAAAATGATATTATAAAATTTGTAGGCAAATGGATACAACTAGAAAAGATCATCCTGAATGAGGTAACCCAGACCCAGGAAGATAAACATGGTATGTACTCACTTATAAGTAGATATTAGCCAAAAAGTACAGGATGATCATGCTACAATCCACAGACCCAAAGAAGTGAAGTAACAAGTAGGGTCAAAGGAAAGACACTTGAATCTCACTGAGAAGGGGAAATAAAATACACATCTAAGGTGGATAAATGGAGGGAACTGGATGTGTGTGTGTGTGTGTGTGTGTGTGTGTGTGTGTTTGTGTGTGTTTGTTTGTGTTTGGGGGATCAGGTTAGGGAAGATGGTAGGAGAGAAATCTGAGACAGAAAAACTGGAATCAGTGGGGGCATATCTATGGGACAAAGTAGAAATATGGAATGATGGAAACTCTTAAGAAATCTAGGAGGTTGACTCTAGCTAAGAGTCGTAGAAGTAGGTTATAGAACAGTCACCACCTATAACCAGGCAAGACCTCTAATAGAGGGATGGGATACCAACCCATTAAAAATATCCTTTGAGCCATAGTTTTTCTGCCTACTAGATGTTTGGTGATAAGGAGGGAACAGAAAATGAAGGAATGGCCAACCAAAGACTGGCCCAACTTGAGTTCTATGACATGAGAATGAGCACTCCCCTAACACTATTAATAATATTCTGCTGTACTTGCAGACTGGGGGCTAGCACAACAGTCATCTGAGTGGCTTCACCCAGAGACTAAAGAAAACATATACAGTGACCCACAGCCAGACACTAGGAAGAACTCAGAGAATCTTGTGAAAGATGGAGAGGAAGAATTAACAGAGTCATAGAGGTCAAGAACACTATAAGAAAACCTACAGAATCAACTATCATGTGCACATAGGGGCTTATAGGAACTGGACTACCAACCAGGAGGCATGGGATGGGTCTAGTATCCTATACATACATAATACAAGTCCAACTTCCTCCTCTTATAGAACCTCTAACAGCAGGAGTAGAGATATATGTAACTTTACTGCCTCACTTTGTATCCATTTCCTGTGACTGGACTGCCTTGCTTAGCCTCCATTGAAGAAGATTCACCCAGTCCTACTACAACTTGGTATGCCAAAGCTGGTTGATACTTAAGGAAGGTCTCCCCTTCTCTGAGGATAAAGGGAGGGAGCCATAGTGGGAAAGGAGGGGAAAAGGAGTATCTGACAGGAGCAGAGCAAAGGTAAGCTCCAATCAGAATGTAAACTAATTAATGAAAAACTATGTTCGCTATTAATATTTATCTTTACATTTATAAATTTATGTGTAGATATGTACATGAGACTGCAGGTTCCTTCAGATGCCATGGGCGCAGATGTCTGAAGTTCAAGTTACTAAATGGTTATGAGCAATTTCATTTAGGCTCTTGAAACTGACATTGGGTCCTTTGTAAGAGGCTTGCTTACTTTTAACTGCTGAGCCATCTCTCCAGTTCCAATATTTCCTTTACTTTTATCATTGTGTTCTCATTCATACCTCAAGTGCTTTCAAGGGATTCTTTTAAGTAATTGCAATGCATGTCCTTATTATGCCACCTTCCAATAACATTATAAACACTTTACTTTTTATTTGTACAACTAGTATATATCTTTCATGTGGATATTCTCATCACTCCTTTCCAATTATCTGCATTACTCTTACCCATACTTACCATTTCAACCAATATAACTCACAATGCAATTTAAAATATAAAAAGTATCAAGGCACCATTTTGCTTGCACAGCCTCCAGGGAAACTGACAGTTACCCACCCTACTGACTCATAATTCCTTGTTTTATTTTTCATATGCTAGTCAGAATTTTCTAGGGAAAAATATCCAATGTTATGAATATTCATGAATGTATATATTAGTTTATTTGATGGTTTAAGATAGCAACAATTGAAGGAGCTTGAAGGGTCTTGAGACCCCATATGAACAACAATGCTAACCAACCAGAGCTTCCAGGGACTAAGCCACTACTCAAAGACTATACATGGACTGACCCTGGGCTCCAACCTCATAGGTAGCAATGAATAGCCTAGTAAGAGCACCGGTGGAAGGGGAGGCCCTTGGTCCTGCCAAGACTGAAGCCCCCAGTGAAGGGGATTGTGGGGGGGAAGGGTGGTAATGGGGGGGGGATGGGGAGGGGAACACCATATAGAAGGGGAGGGGGAGGGGTTGGGGGATGTTGACCTGGAAACCGGGAAGGGGAATAACAATCGAAATGTAAAGAAATACTTAAGTTAATAAAGATGAAAAAAAAAAAAAGAAAAGCTAGAGTACTGTTTATTGTAGCTCAAAGGATATCTATGTGTAAATCTCTGATACTTATAATTCACTTTGGTGATATGGCATTTCCTTATTCTTCAAAAACATATCTATATCTCTGGTTGCATTTATTAAGGACAAATTGACATTCACTTTAAGTTAAAATGGCTTAAAATACTTTTGTCTCTCTCCCTCTCTCTCTTCCCTCTTTTCTTTCTCCATTTCAATATTACATATCTTAAAATAGGGTTCTCTAAAATTCATATACTATATGGGAAACTCAATCTTCAACATACCCATGTTTGGGCATGAAATCTGGAAAATACCTGTGCATGAGGCCCCTGCCTTCATGACCTAATTAATATTGAGATAAAAAGGGGTGTTGGAGCAGGTGTGCCACCATCTGCTCCTTTCTTTTAAAGATACTAGTTCATTCTTCCATTACCCTCTCTCTTCTGCTACATGATACTTTTAAGTTCTTTATAAACTTTCCAATATGTAGCATTTGGACCATAAAACAAATTATTATCTTTTTATCTATTTACCTCCCAAAGAGATAAGGAAAAATAGCTACTCTGGAAAATAGAATTGATGGGGTATGGGCAGCATTTGTATGTTCCCCTTTTTTCTGCTATTATACATTTTATATAAAGATTAAGCTTTATCAAAATAAACACTTTAACATTTTTCTCTGGCAATCCCCAATTCCTTACATCTCTCTCCAGACTATAATCACTGTACTCCAACAGCTCTAGACACCTCGCTAGGAAAATCTTGGGCTCTCTTGGTTCTGTGCTTGCAAAAACACAAATTTCCTCTTCCTCAGATTCTTCTTTTTGTCCAAATTCACATAATTCTGTGCTTATCTAAAGCCCCATTTCCTCTAAGGCCAAGGGCATGGTCAGTTTGTTTCGCTTTTGTTATTGTTACTGATTTATTTTTATTTTTGCAAACCATCTATCATTCTCATAGCTGGACATTCTTCTAGGAGGACAACTAGACTTTTGACACAAGTGAGCTTTTTTTCTTTTTGTTCCTAATATCTGGCCCATGCTGGTAATAGTCTATCAGTTAGAGTATGCTGGGTAATATTATTGAAACAGGTATTATTATGGCTAAGTGTCCAAAGAAGATTTGCAGGCAGGCTCTTCTCAGTATGGTCCCTCAGAATCACAGGTGATGAAAATTGTACTTGACATAGACTTCCATAATTGAACATCACAGAAAAGGGGACACATCACATGGGAAGTCAGAAAGCTTCAGTCTTCCTGTCAAGGATAATGTCATTCACTTTGTTTATCTGTCCTTGGTTAAAATAAGCTTTATGTACACACCCATTACCTCAGTGGGTGAGAAGTTCAATCTTCAAAAAACAGAGCCTATGCAGCTCTGAGATTGTTCTCTCTCAAGGTTTATAACATCACAGTGAAGCTACTGTGCCTGTCAGTTTTCCCTGGTGAACTGGAGCTGGGATAATGTTCGGAGCAATTTCTACTCTTCTTCCCATCCAATCCCTGAATGAGAAGGTTCAGTACCGAGACATGTTTGGTGCTTATTATCTGACTAAACAGGCATCCAGAGACAGTCTCCAGGCCACAGAAACTTGGACATTTGTGTTCATATCTTTGCATTTCTAGTCCTGTGTGAGTCCTCTGAGTATAATAAAAATATGTAGGTTTTCTTGATATTGTCTACTTTTATTAACTTGCTATTAACCAATAGAAAACTTTTTACTTTTAGTATTTAATATTATATACACTCAAACCATATTCAATAAACTATTTTAAAATTTGCCTGCAGACATAGAATAGCAAATTGAAAATTTTCTTTTTTTCAATCCTGCTGCAATTTTCTGTTTGTTTCTGCCTAAGAACTTAACTCCCATTATTTTTTGTTCATGGTCTTATGTTTTATTTTAAGTTTTTTCATTAACCAGACTACAGGGTTTTTTAGATTTGTGTACTCTTTATAAAAATGACCAAGAGTATTCAAAAAACTTCAAAAGGTATTGGAAGTGTGAAAATATGAACCTGAATTCTAAAACAGTTCTCACTGGTATTATATATATTATGAAATTAAAGAAAATCTTGAACTGGTGAGACAGCTTGGCAGGTAAAGGCACTTGCCACTAAGCCCCATCACAAGAGTTTGGTCCTTAAGAATAGTGCGTTAGAAGGTGGTGGAAGGAGGGAACTATCCTCTGATTTCTGAACAAGGCATACGTATTCTCTCCAATGACTAAAATCACAACTCTAATTGAGTGAGCATATTCAAGTTCTATGACTCATCATCAAATTTACGTATTCATATTTTTAGAACTTTTTCTCAGGTCACAGAAGAACAATAAACCATTGATGACGTTTATGTTTGGGAATGAGGATGAGAATGCTGATAAGTAGAGACTCTAAGAAACGCCATTATACTGGAGAACATTGCATCATTTTTCCCTCAGTGAATGGGAATAAAATAGTTGATCTTGCACAGATCAGCATGACTTTCAGCAAAATTTCAGACTTTCAATGCACAACACCACATGAAGCAGACTTAGAAGGAGGATTTCTTCCTTATCCTGCTGTGCCATTTGAGAACCCAAGTTAGTAATTAGATGAGCTGTGCACACTGCCACCAACCACAGAGCTTTGGCAAATTCTGTCTTCTTCACTCTGCCTTCCAAGCATGAATGAATGAAGCCCATTTATGTATCTTTGATTAGTGGTGAAGTTTTGATACTTCTTTGTGAACATGAGCAAGCATTCAGTGACAGAATATGATATGACGCTCCTAGCTAAGATTAAGAAGACTCTTTGATAACATTAAATTTGCAAGAACTTGGGGATGAAAACTGAATGGAGCCCAACTAAATATCCAAAAATGTTTGAATACCACAGATGATTTTATGCAAATTCCCTGTTTTGGAAATGTTCTTTGGGAATATCTGCTGGATTGCTTGGGTTGAAGATGGATGAGGAGGACAAAAATTCTTCAAAGTGGATACTGTTCATTGGACTGTTTGAACCTAGAAATTATAAACAAAAACATTAACTGGATAATATATGAATGTTATAGGGCTGTTGAGATGCTATTTATCCTAAAGTACTTAAGATACCACTATTGCTCCATTTGGCTGCTGAGGATGGGGAATGAGCATCAGAGAGCTCAGATGAAGTGCTGTCCAGTAGCCTGTAGCAGTAAAGAAGAAATAAGGATTAGACACAAGAAATCTGTTTCAGAATCACATTATCAGAAGGCATTAGGCTGCATAGGCCTTCTTAATTGATCCAAAGTAACCCTAAACTATTATATTACTACACATCATATAGTAAAACCGGGTTACAAGAAAAACTAAAGAAAGTTCGAATGTGTCATCCTTGCCCTAAACTTCTCAGGCTCTACATTTTGTTAGGATATTTTTCATTATTTCCTATTGAAAATGGAACAGACACAATTTTAACCTACCACCCTCAGGTTATTGAACTTCTAGCCAGATCACCCTATAGCATCATTAGCAAGAAAGACAGAATTCCTGTTTCTTAATCTGGTATATGAAACGGAACTACTTGTGCTCTGGTCCTTGCCCTCAGTTGCACAGATGATCTGGTTACATACTAGCTATGTGAGATGGCTATGGAAACTTGACAGAAGGACAGAGCTTTAGAACCATGTAAAAGCAGCATTGCTGGGATGGCACAGTGTGAATAATGACACCAGCTGGGCTTTCCCTTCGTGTCTGACACACAGAGAAACAGAAGATAGCATTAAGGTAGCTCCATCCCTGTCGATTTATGCAACCCCTCCTGTGCTCACATTTGTCACCTAGGTTGTCTGGTATGTCTTATACTATTTAGTGCTACATGTTCCTTTTGAATCCTCAAAATCCATTTTCACAGAAATTCTGCCAGGATATCTGACAGCTGACACTGCCTTGTTATTCAAGAAAGTGGTACGGTTTGCTGTGCATTTGATCACACTTTTATTGTTGTTGGTAACCAGCTTGTCAGCTATTTGTGCTATCAGGGTAAGATGTTTGCCAAGAAAAAGGAAAAATGTGCTTGCTAAGCCTGCAAGAGGATGCATTGACAGTTGTATTAAAGTCTGAAAGCGTGACTCCTGTATGAAAACATATGAAAGAATTCCTTTCATTTTGTGAAATAAACCAAAGGTTCGAAATCTATGTGTGTATCATAATAATACAAAACAAACCACCCACATGTATGTCTGTGACCCCAACTTCTGAAAGGCCCACCTAATATGAGCTGGATGAAGTTTTCCAAAGTATACAACAGATAGTTTTAAATACAACTTGATCTTCACACTGCCATCTGCTTAGACACTGAATACATCTAAAACAGCTCTTGCAGAATACAATCACAATCTATAAGTAAAAAAACATTTCTGTAAATACATAAATGAAGCTATATAAGACAACATGGTCATTATTTAGCTGCCTACACTTACAGATTAGTTTTAGACACTTTCCTTCCCTGGTCTTCACCCTGGAAAGTTGACCTTAAGCAACTACTCTCTATTAGCTGGGATAGAGTGCTGGCCTGATATCAGCAGTCAGAGAGTCCCTTTCTCACAGCTGTCTTGGACTTGCTTTGACACTTAGTTTCTAGAAGCATTTGTATGGCTGTGATCTCTGCTCCTGACACTCTTTGCCCTCTGGAAACTTAGCTATCATTGGGATCTGACCAGCAATATTTCCCTTTTCCATTCATTTCACCTCTGATGGTATCAGCACTTTGCATCATTGCTATTCTCCATCTGCATCATAACTCATGCTCATTATTTCACTATGAAATATTCCAAGAGTGAAACCTTCATTGAAACGCTCTTCACTGAAACAATCAAGGTAAAGTGTTTCTATTTCCATTAAGATGACAGATATTAGCTTTTAATATTAGGACAACAAATTCAGTTACAGGCTTTTAACTCAAACTTGTTACTCAACAGTTTAATGGATAGACATTATAATCTGATAGTTTGCAATAAAATGTGATGAAAATATTCTACATTGCCCACTATGAAATTCACTAGTCAAAAGTGACAGCTAAGTAGGTGTAAGGTATTATTATGGCTGAACAATTAAATTTAAAATTTTACTTAATGTTCACTACATAAGTTTTATCATCCCATGTGACCGATGTCTGATGATTTATGCCTTGGAAAGCATGATAACAGACAAAGTGTTAGAAAAAACCAGATAACACTTGTGGATATAGGTGAAAGGGAAAAGCAGGCTTTTCTCTGAGGTATGGCTAGGTCAGAGATATTGAGGCTACTCTGCTGCTGAGTTGTCTTCATAAGGCAATGAGAGGTGGAATGTGTCTGCTAGGCTAAAGAGCAGCTTAGGTAAGTGCTAAGTAGCTTTGACACATGGAAACATTACTAGACTTAAGAAATCAGAATTGTTTTGTTATAGTCTCTTTCACACTCAAATATCACATCAATGGATAGATGATTTAAAACAAATATTAAGTATGACATTAATAGTAGATAAATATGTTTCATTTGGGTTACCTCATTGAGTTTTGTATTAACATACATTCTTGTAATGATTTCATCAACTTAATTTTGTAGTGCCTTGTCGTGGTAACATGAAAATACTCACTAGTGCACACTCAACAATCTAGCTTCATTCAGAGGTATACAAACTGCTATCCAGCTTAGGCAAAACCACATCAGTCAAGGCTTGAAATGAGAATGTTTCTAGTAGGTTGAGATCCAATCTTGACCCGAGGAACAGTTAAGTAGGAGTTATGTAGCAGACTATGATGTGCCTGTGTGTGAAAGTTTGATTAGGTGAGGGATGATTAGGGTACATTACATTATGTTCTCATTAGATAAACTTTATATATTACATAATAACAGAAAAGAGAAGAATATGAAATAGAATAAAACAACAGACTTAAATTTATAGATATTTCAAAAGATCAAGCTGGCCTGGAATGTGGGGAATGATTTTCATAGAGATAAAACAGGAATATTCCCTAATGCTGTAGCATCAGTACAGGGGGAACATAACAAGACTAGAACATAGACAACATGCACATCTGGTTCTAGAAATAGCATGTCTCAATTTTATTTTTCAATTTCAAAGGCTTATTTTTGTTTCCTTGAAAAATAAGACACCAACCTTCTTCTTTGTCATAATAACAGTTGTTCTCTCCCAAACAATTACTATGGGAAGGTTACTCTATAAGCCTTGCTCAAGTTTTGGCTTAACTCATGTACCCCAAGACAACCCTAGGAAGATAGGACCTTTATAATCCACCTTTCATTTTGTGATACAGACCTAGAAACAATGACTTAGTGTCCTTAATTTTTCCTAGGCCACCATTAAAACATTTCATGCCATGATTTCATTCTCGGCCACTTGCTTCTAACACAGACTCATGAAGTTCTTTCTACTCTTCTGTTCCGTCCTTACAGGTACTTTAGGTTGAATCCCAACTGTGATGGTGAAATTATCTTTCCTTTTAACTTGAACTTTGAGTTATTTGGAAATAAGGTCAATATATAACCAACTTAAGATTAAATTTCTCTTGAAGAGAAAAAGGATGAAGATTTTAAGAATTATGAAAATAAATGGTAGCATACTCAACATTATATTAAGTTATCCTATAGATTACTTGATTGGCCATAATTATCTTCATAATATTATGGTTAATCAAAACACCTTTCAAGTAAATATTTCAATGTGAATAGTTTCCAGCATGAAACACATTTAATTTTAAGTGACTTTAAGGAAACATGATTTGGAAAGTAACTTTAGTAGATTAAATTATGGCCAATGAGCATTAACATATGCATGTTTATGGATATCCAATGGATATTTATAGCTAAGTAGGAATCTGTGTTTACAGATTTACCTTAATGCAACATGGCAACACCGGGTCCTACTTGTTTACTTGATAATTCCATTAAAAGTCTTATTGGCAGCAGTAACTTTATGGCAGAGAATTATGAACTCACACTTTTTTATTCTACTAGAAAAAAAGCCAGAAAATTTTGGTATAGGAATTAAATTTCTCCTCTTTAAATATGTTGTGCACACATACAAATGTGGTTGGTTAGGAGTGGGAACTTAACCCCATTGCCATTCAGCTCTCAGCTTAGTTCTCTAATAACTCCCACTACACAGCTGTAGCGTTCACTCATATACTTTGGCTGCTCTTCAGTCCTATGGAATCCATCAGGGATACTTATATCAGTGGTACTTATGTGATATGCAATAGATCCCATCTTGTGAAGTTCCCGAATTTCCATTGTAACTTACCTCATGATGATTCCCTCTTGCCTGCTTTTCTTATAAAAACTTTCCTATTAGTTTTCTCTAAAACCGCTCAGTGGGTATCTGCTGGGGTAGAGATGAGTCAATGATAAGAGTGTTAGCTGCTCGTCCAGAGGACCCAGCATTGTTTGCCAGCACCTCTAGGGCAGATAACAACCATCTGATCACATATCAGAGAATCTGATGACATCTAGTTTCTGTGGGCACAGCTCACAATTGGTGTACATACCTGTAGGCAACACACAAACACACACACACACACACACACACACACACACACACACACACACTTAAAAGTTAATTAAAGATGTATACAGGTGCTAGGTTTGTCATGTCTCTCATGCTCAAAGCTCTGCAATTCATTCTCCAGTAACAAAATAAAATCAAATATTTGTAGGCCTGTTTCATAAAAATGAAGGACGACAAATTAGGAGAATTTGTAACACTTGGGTACCTTGACACTCTTCCTGAATAAATTCTCCATTTCTCCTTCTTTAGTTGAAGACTACATATAAAGGAATAATAGAATATTCAAATAATTAGAACAATAGCAGCAGGGCAATGCTTACAGACATAGTCCAGTTATAAAAATTTGAAATCTTGGAGACTAGCAGAATTTGGTAGGAAATGTAGAAAGGAAGTATAAAAGATGAGACACCAAGTGAATGTGAAGGTCAGATGGAAAAAACATAGTGTGCACAAAGCAACATAAAGTCCATGTCCCCGCAGTGGGGATCTGCTGAATGACATGGCAGAGAGGATAAGAGCTCCAGAATGTTTACCCGCTGTTGTATAACAGAGCAACAACCTTGAGTTTCACATCATCCGATTTCAACATTGTTAGCCAGAGAAATGTGTCGTCCTACTTCTCTGGACCCAGGTGCTCTGTCATTATCACCCAGATGAGGAGAGAATGTCTTCTGACCTAGCCCCCTAGCACTGCAGCCATGCTTGGCATGTGAAGATTTGATTTTCTGGAAGCTGAGAATGCTTTGCTGCACTGGAGTCTCAGTGGAATTTCCTTTCTTTATCCAGTGAGCTCAGAGCCCGTAGACACTTGCTGGAAATTGGGTCAATTTGCCATCAGTGAGGTAAAACCAGAGTGTCCAGTCAACTGCTGTCTAGCAGCGATTCCCAGTCAAGCATATGAAAAGCGAGGCTTATAAATCTGAGTGTCGGTTTGGCTCCAGCCCTGCGGCATGTGAGACTGAGGCAGTAGAAATGCTTTTAGTGGCTCATGGCCTGGTCAAATCTTGTTTCAGGCACCTCAGTGCTTAAGGGCAGGACAGACTCCTGTGATCTAAACAGAGCAGTCCCTCCTCTGTCAATAGAATCAGGCTGCCACTTCAACATTAACCTCTGTAGTAATATAGTTTTATGAAAATATATTGCATTCAGAGACTAGAACTTCTGTCTGACTTCACAGGTGAGTTAATAATAAATACACCTTGAGATCACATAAAACTTAACCTGCTATCCTACTATGTATGCAGTCTGTTTGTTTTACCTGCCTGTAAGAGAGCAATGAACGACATACTTGCCTTGGATTGTCCATGTAATTAGGTTTTCCAATCAAAGCTAATCTTAAATTAATATTAAATTATATACTTTTTTAGGCCTCTGATTCAGAGTAATACATGTATGATGTAGTGATCACTTTCTGAAAACAGCCACCAGGTTGGATGCAATTTTACATAACAAATACCATATATGTTGGGACTAACCTATGAATATAGCTAGATAATTTGTTTGTGAATTTTGCTTTTCCGAGTGCTACAGGGTCACTTGGAGTCAGTACTTTGATCTCTTGGAAACTCTGTCAAAGAACGCGGTAAAGAATTCCTTCTTCCTTCCCCACATAATACAATAAACACAGAGCAAACACCTTTGTTGGAGACAGAAACACAGTGACAGACAGCATCCACATAGGTCAGACAGATTATAGAGAAGTGAACAACCATAAACTACATACAAAAGGAAGTGCACAAGGAAAGAAGCGAAGAATTCAAACTTGGGCTCATTCTTAGGGAATGAAGACTTCCAAGAGGAAGTGTTGAGTCTCCATTGCTTAATGCACCATCAACATATTCTGGTGCCTTTATGGATATCTTTCATGAGATGATGACTTGAGTCTTTTTGTGTTCTTTTATCAGGGTCATTCTGACCTCATAAAATGAATTTGACAGTGTCCAATTTGTTTCTATTTTGTGGAATAATTTGAGGAGTTATTGGTATTAGCTCATCTTTGAAGGCCTGATAAAATTTTGGCCTAAAACTGTCTGACCCTAATTTTTTATTGAGAAACTTTTAATGACTGCTTCTATTTCCTTAAGGGTTATAAACCTATTTAGATTGTTTACCTGGACTTGATTTGGTAAGTATTATGTATCAAGAAAGTCATCTATTTCATGTAGATTTTGTTGAGTAATGGTTTTGAAGTAAGAGTTGTTTGGATTTCCTCAGTGTCTGTTGTTGCATCACATAGCCCATTAGTTTCTTTTTTTTTAATCTTTATTAACTTGAGTATTTCTTATATACATTTCGATTGTTATTCCTCTTCCTGGTTTCCAGGCCAACATCCATGCCCCCCTCCCTCCCTTCTTTATGGGCTTCCCTCCCATCCTCACCCCATTACCCACCTCCCCAACAACCACGTTCACTAGGGTTCAGTCTTGCTTGGGACCAAGGGTTTCCCCCTTACACTGGTGCTCTACCTAGGCTATTCATTGCTACCTATGAGGTTGGAGCCCAGGGTCAGTCCAGGCATAGTCTTTGGGTAGTGGCTTAGACCCTGGAAGCTCTGATTGGTTGGCATTGTTGTTCATATGGGGTCTAGAGCCCCTCCATGTTCTTCCAGTCCTTTCTCTGATTCCTTCAACGGGGGTCCTGTTCTCAGTTCAGTGAATTGCTGCTGGCATTCGCCTATGTATTTGATGTATTCTGGCTGTGTCTCTCAGGAGAGATCTACATCCAGTTCCTGTCGGCCTGCACTTCTTTGCTTCATCCATCTTATCTAGTTTGGTGACTGTATATGTATGGGCCACATGTGGGGCAGTCTCTGAATGGGCGTTCCTTCTGCCTCTGTTCTAAATTTTGCCTCCCTATTCCCTCCCAAGGGTATTCTTGTTCCCCTTTTAAAGAAGGAGTGAAGCATTCGCATTTTGGTCATCCTTCTTGAGTTTCATGTGTTCTGTACACCTAGGGTAATTCGAGCATTTGGGCTAATAGATATTTATCAATGAATGCATACCATGTGTGTTTTTCTGTGATTGTGCTACCTCACTCAGGATGATATTTTCTAGTTCCATCCATTTGCTTATGAATTTGATAAAGTCATTGTTTTTGATAGCTGAGTAATATTCCATTGTGTAGATGTACCACATTTTCTGTATCCATTCCTCTGTTGAAGGGCCTCTGGGTTCTTTCCAGCTTCTGGCTATTATAAAGAAAGCTGCTATGAACATAGTGGAGCCTGTGTCTTTGTTACAGGTTAGAGCATCATTTGGGTATATGCCCAAGACAGGTTTAGCTGGGTCCTCAGGTATTTCAATGTCCAATTTTCTGAGGAACCTCCAGACTGATTTCCAGAGTGGTTGTACCAGTCTGCAATCCCACCAACAATGGGGGAGTATTCCTCTTTCTCTACATCCTCGCCAGCATTTGCTGTCACCTGAGTTTTTGATCTTAGCCATTCTCACTGGTGTGAGGTGGAATCTCAGGGTTGTTTTGATTTGCACTTCCCTGATGACTAAAAATGTTGAACATTTCTTTAGCTGTTTCTCAGCCATTGGGCATTCCTCAGCTGTGGATTCTTTGTTTAGCTCTGAACCCCATTTTTTAATAGGGTTATTTGTCTCCCTGAAGTCTAACTTCTTGAGTTCTTTGTATATTTTGGATATAAGCCCTCTATCTGTTGCAGGATTGGTAAAGATCTTTTCCCAATCTGTTGGTTGCTGTTTTGTCCTAACCACAGTGTCCTTTGCCTTACAGAAGCTTTGCAGCTTTATGAGATCCCATTTGTCAATTCTTGATCTTAGAGCATAAGCCATTGGTGTTTTGTTCAGGAAATTTTCTCCAGTGCGCATGTGTTCAGGATGCTTCCCCACTTTTTCTTCTATTAGTTTAAGTGTATCTGGTTTGATGTGGAGGTCCTTGATCTACTTGGACTTAAGCTTTGTACAGGGTGATAAGCATGGATCGGCATGCTTCTACATGTTGAATACTGCTTGAGTTCAGGGATAGTGATTCCCCCAGAATAGGGCTTTTTGTTGAGGATAGTTTTAGCTATCCTGGGTTTTTTGTTATTCCAGTTGGATTTGCAAATTGTTTTGTCTTACTCTCTGACGAATTGGATTGATATTTTGATGAGGATTGCATTGAATCTGTAGATCGCTTTTGGTAAAATGGTCATTTCTACTATATTAATCCTGCCAATCCATGAGCATGGGAGATCTTTTCATCTTCTGAGGTCTTCAATTTCTTTCTTCAGAGGCTTGAAGTCCTTATCATACAGACATTTCACTTGCCTGGTTAAAGTCATACCGAGGTATTTTATATTATTTGGGACTATTATGAAGGGTGTCTTTTCACTAATTTCTTTCTCGGCTTGTTTCTCTTTTGTATAGAGGAAGGCTACTGATTTATTTGAGTTAATTTTATATCCAGTCACTTTGCTGAAGTTGTTTATCAGCTTTAGTAGTTCTCTGGTGGAACTTTTGGGATCACTTAAATATACTATCATATCATCTGCAAATAGTGATATTTTGACTTCTTCTTTTCCGATCTGTATCAGCTTGACCTCCTTTTATTGTCTTATTGCTCTGGATAGAACTTCTAGAACTATATTGAATAAGTAGGAGGTAGGCAGCCTTGTCTAGTCCCCTGATTTTTAGTGGGATTGCTTCAAGTTTTTCTCCATTTGGACAATATGTTAGCCACTGGTTTGCTGTATATGGCTTTACTATGTTTAGGTATGGGCCTTGAATTCTATTCTTTCAGGACTTTTTATCATGAAGGGGTGTTGAATTTTGTCAAATGCTTTCTCAGCATCTAATAAAATGATCATGTGGTTTTGTTCTTTCAGTTTGTTTATATAATGGATCACGTTGATGGTTTTACATATATTAAACCATCCCTGCATACATGGGATGAAGCCTACTTATCATGATGGATGATTGTTTTGATGTGTACTTGGATTCAGTTTGGAAGAATTTTATTGAATATTTTTGCATCGATATTCATAAAAATTGGTCTAAAGTTTCTTTCTTTGTTGGATCTTTTGTATGGTTTTATGGTATAGAGTAATTGTGGCTTCATAGAAGGAATTAGGGCAGTGCTCCATTTGTTTCAATTTTGTGGAATAGTTTGGATAGTATTGGTATGAGGTCTTCTATGAAGGTCTGATAGAATTCTGCACTGAATCTGTCTTGACCTGCGCTCTTTTTGGTTGGGAGACCTCTAATGACTGCTTCTATTTCATTAGGAGTTATGGGGTTGTTTAAATGGTCGATATGTTCCTGATTTAACTTTGGTACCCAGTATCTGTCTGGGAAATTGTCCATTTCCTGCAGTTTTTCAAGTTTTGTTGAATATAGGCTTTTGTAGTAGGATCTGATGATTTTTTGAATTTCTTCTGATTCTGTAGTTATGTCTCCCTTTTCAGTTCTGATTTTGTTAATTTGGACACACTCTCTGTTTCCTCTCATTAGTCTGGCTAAGGGTTTATCTATCTTGTTGACTTTCTCAAAGAACCAACTTTTGGTTCTGTTGATTCTTGGTATGGTCCTTTTTGTTTCTATTTGGTTGATTTCAGCTCTGAGTCTGATTATTTCCTGACTTCTACTCCTCCTCGGTGTATTTGTTTCTTTTTGTTCTAGAACTTTTAGGTGTGCTGTCAAGCTGCTGATATATGCACTCTCCTATTTCGTTCTGCAGGAAAGAGCTATGAGTTTTCCTCTTAGCACAGCTTTCATTGTGTCCCATAAGTTTGGGTATGTTGTACCATCATTTTCATTAAATTCAAGAAGTCTTTAATTTCTTTCTTTATTTCTTTTTGACCAGGTTATCATTGGTAGAGCATTGTTTCAATTTCCGTATATGTGGGCATTCTTCCCTTGTATTGTTATTGAGGCCTTTTTAGGCTGTGGTGGTCTGATAGGGCATATGGGATTATTTCTATCTTCCTGTGTATCTGTTGAGGCCTGTTTTTGACCAATTATGGTCAATTTTTGGAAAAATGCCATGAGATGCTGAGAAGAATTATATCCTTTTGTTTTAGGATGGAATCTTCTATAAATATCTGTTAAGTCCATTTGGTTCATGACTTTTCTTAGTCTGTTTAGGTCTCTGTTTAATTTCTGTTTCCATAATCTGTCCATTGATGAGAGTGCGGTATTGAAATCTTCTAATATTATTGTGTGAGGTGCAATGTATTGTTTTTGAGCTTTAGTAAGTTTTCTTTCATTAATGTGGGTGCCCTTGTATTTGGGGGCATAGATATTTAGGATTGAGAGTTCATCTTGGTGGATTTTTCCTTTGATGAATATGAAGTGTCCTTCCTTATCTTTTTTGATGACTTTTAGTTGATTGATTTTTATTCAATATTAGAATGGCTGCTCAGCTTGCTTCTTCAGACCATTTGCTTGGAGGAGTTTTTCAGCCTTTCACTCTGAGTGTAGTGTATCTTTGTCTGGCCTTGTATTTCCTGTGGGTAGCAGAATGCAGGGTTCGAGTGCGTGTCGGTTGTTAATCCCCTATGCCTTTTTATTGGAGAGTTGAGACCATTGATGTTAAGAGATATTAAGGAAAAGTGATTATTGCTTTCTGTTATGTTCATATTTGGATATGAGCTTATGTTTGTGTGCTTTTCTTCTTTTTGTTTTGTTGCCAAGATGATTAGTTTCTTGCTTTTTTCTAGGTGTAGCTTGCCTTACATGATCGGCTTTACCACATTTATTATCCGTTTGGTGCTGGATTTGTTCCTTTTTTTAAAATATTTGTTTATTTATTTTCATGTATGTGGTACTAGCTGTATTCAGACACACCAGAAGAGGGCATCAGATCCATTACAGATGATTTATGGCAAGCCTGTGTGGTTGCTGGGATTTGAACTCAGGACCTCTGGAAGGCAGTCTGTGCTCTTAACCACTGAACCATCTCTCTCAGCCCCGTAGTGCTGGATTTGTAGAAAGATATTGTGTAAATTTGGTTTTGTCATGGAATATCTTGGTTTCTCCATCTATGTTAATTGAGAATTTTGCTGGATACAGTAACCTGGGATGGCATTTGTGTTCTCTTAGGGTCTGTGTGACATCTGTTCAGGATCTTCTGGCTTTCATAGTATGTGGCGAGAAGTTTGGTGTGATTCTGATCGTCTGCCTTTATATGTTACTTGACCTTTTTCCCTTACTGCTTTTAATATTCTTTCTTTATTTTGTGCATTTGCTGTTTTGACTTTTATGTGACGGGAAGAGTTTCTTTTCTGGTCCAATCTATGTGGACTTCTGTCGGCTTCTTGTATGTTTATGAGCATCTCTTTCTTTAGGTTAGGGAAGTTTTCTTCTATGATTTTGTTGAAGATATTTACTGGTCCTTTGAACTGGGAGTCTTCACTCTCTTCTATACCTATTTTCCTTAGGTTTGATCTTCTCATTGAGTCCTGGATTTCTTGTATGTTTTGGACCAGTAGCCTTTTCCGTTTTACATTGTCTTTGACAGTTGTGTCAATGATTTCTATGGAATCTTCTGCTCCTGAGATTCTCTCTTCTATCTCTTGTATTCTGTTGGTGATGCTTATATCTATAGCTCCTTGTCTCTTCCTTTGGTTTTCTATATCCAGGGTTGTTTCTCTGTGTCCTTTCTTTATTGCTTCTGTTTCCATTTTTAATTCCTTCAACTGTTTGATTATGTTTTCCTGGAATTCTTTCAGGAATTTTTGTGATTCCTCACTATAGGCTTCTACTTGTTTATTTATGTTTT